>NC_048593.1:40455212-40467712 GCF_013265735.2 Oncorhynchus mykiss
AGGGAGGAGAGGAAAGGAAAGGGGAGAGAGGGGAGGGGGAGGGAGAGGAGATAGGTGAGAGAGGGGAGGAGAGGAGAGAGAGGAGAGGGGAGGAGATGAGAGGGGAGGGGGAGGGAGAGGAGAGGTGAGAGAGGTGAGACAGGGGAGAGAGGGAGGGGGAGGGAGAGGAGAGGAGAGAGGTGAGAGTGGGGAGGGGGAGGGAGAGGAGAGGAGAGGAGAGGAGAGGAGAGGAGAGGAGAGGAGAGGAGAGGAGAGGAGAGGAGAGGAGAGAGAGGGGAGTGGTTAGGGAGGGGAGAGGTGCGAGGGGAGAGAGGAGAGGAGAGGAGAGAGAGGGGAGTGGTGAGAGAGGGGAGGGGTTAGGGAGAGAGCGAGAGAGAGGAGGTGAGAGAGGGGAGAGGTGAGGAGAGGAGAGGGGTTAGAATAACTGTGAGGAAGGGGTAGAGCTTAGCTGCCTAGAGATATAGTTTATTTCTATTACAATATATTTTCACATGGCCACTGTAACGCATCGAATACTTACAGTGAAATGTATTTATAGAACAGCACAAATGTATGTAGCATGATTCAGTCATTTAGCTACTAAATGTATGCATTCATTCTGACTGGTAAGATACGTTCAAGGTTAAAGGGCAACTCTGCCACTTTTAACATTTGAGTTGTTATTATTAAGTATTTAGTTATGGCCTACACAGTTTTAGTGTCATTTTATGATTTAATGTCTTTTGACTGTTCAGTCATGTGCAAAACTGGAAATTGCTTCTCTGTGACGTTTTCAATTAGGATCTCTGAGGATGACTAATAAAACAATGATGGCCATCGTATTCAGCCGTCTATGTAACCCTGTCAGTAGTTTCTGATCGTATTCAGCCGTCTATGTAACCCTGTCAGTAGTTTCTGATGGTATTCAGCCATCTATACAACCCTGTCAGTAGTTTCTGATGGTATTCAGCCATCTATACAACCCTGTCAGTAGTTTCTGATGGTATTCAGCCATCTATACAACCCTGTCAGTAGTTTCTGATGGTATTCAGCCATCTATACAACCCTGTCAGTAGTTTCTGATGGTATTCAGCCATCTATACAACCCTGTCAGTAGTTTCTGATGGTATTCAGCCATCTATATAACCCGTCTCTAGTTTCTGATCGTATTGGATCTCCCTTCGTCTAATAACATCTGGAAATATTTTAAATAGACACTCAAAAAACGAATAGAATAATATCTCCAGTTCTGGTGGCCGTTGTACAGGTTCCAAACAGCCTGTATTAAGCACACAGCGTTGTCGGATGGTTGCTTGGACAGTCGCTAAGGCTTGGGGGTTGGCTAAATTTAAACTCTGCTGTTATTGTTACAAACACTATTATTTTGGATGTAGTTGTTGGGATAGCTTGCATGCTAGATAACCATCATATACAGTGACTTATGATTAGCATTTTGTTAGCATCTAAATTCAATTTAATTTTGTGTGTGTGGGGGGGAGGGGTGTAATGCAGATGACAATGACATGAACGTACTGTATATTCAGCAGGGTAGGATACATTTCAGAGGGTAGGATACATTTCAGAGGATAGGATACATTTCAGAGGGTAGGATATATTTTAGAGGGTAGGATACATTTCAGAGGGTAGGATACATTTTAGAGGGTAGGATACATTTTAGAGGGTAGGATACATTTCAGAGGGTAGGATACATTTCAGAGGGTAGGATACATTTCAGAGGGTAGGATACATTTCAGAGGGTAGGATACATTTCAGAGGGTAGGATACATTTCAGAGGATAGGATACATTTTAGAGGGTAGGATACTTTTCAGAGGGTAGGATACATTTTAGAGGGTAGGATACTTTTCAGAGGGTAGGATACATTTTAGAGGGTAGGATACATTTCAGAGGGTAGGATGCATTTTAGAGGGTAGGATACATTTTAGAGGGTAGGATACTTTTCAGAGGGTAGGATACATTTTAGAGGGTAGGATACATTTCAGAGGGTAGGATACATTTTAGAGGGTAGGATACTTTTCAGAGGGTAGGATACATTTTAGAGGGTAGGATGCATTTCAGAGGGTAGGATACATTTTAGAGGGTAGGATACAATTCTGAGGGTAGGATACAATTCTGAGGGTAGGCTACATTTCAGAGGGTAGGATACATTTCAGAGGGTAGGATACATTTTCTTCTGATTCTCTGTAATAATAATAATGGTGTGTGAATAATAATGAATTTTCAGTTTTAAAGTGGTTTCTTGCATCATTCAACATAATAGAACAACACATTTAGTCACTTCCTTGTCTGAAAGACAAGTGGATAAAACAGGTTCATGTCAAGCCCTGCATGGTTCCAACATCGAATGGAACACCACACATTGGCTGCTACTGTAGGCTGAACGATAGAATAGTTATTTCCATGTTAAAATGTTATGGGATGCATTTTCTCCATTGTTGTTGATGGTGGGCCACACTGGTAGGCCTATAGTATGATCAAATAGCCACAGTAGCCTACTTGTGCACTGATAAAATTGTAACTTAAAGCAGATACAGCCTCAGTGTTCACAGTAAATGCGCCCCCGGAAGTTGCACAGAATTTTCACACCGATGAAGTTTGAACTCAGCTGACCAAAACTGTGCTTAGTGCCAAAATACATTAGAGGGAATATTGAACATGTCTGGTGTGAGCTCACGGGTGTGTGCGTGCGTGCGTGCGTGCGTGTGTGTGTGTGTGCGTGCGTGCGTGTGTGTGTGCGTGCGTGTGCATGTGAAGAAGTGTTGAGAGGACAAGTGCATAAAAGAGAGAGAGGGAGATGCGAAGATACCGATGTAGGATCTTAATTTGAGCCGATTTGCTACAGCAGGAAAATAGTCCTGCAGCAACGGGAAATATAAATCATAATTAACATGGAGGAGTTGATCCAAACTTTAGAAGCCTTTTTTAAAACTCAAATACACTACAAGTTTGCAATTCTTAGAAACAAAAATACGGATCAAATTAAGATCCTACATCTGTTAAGAGACAGACAGGAGGAGGGGGAACGACTGCATCATTGCAGGGGTGAGTCATGTTTCTCTCTCTCCTACTCAGAACGAGTGATATCACTCCATCACTCCATCACTCAGAGAGAAAGAGAGTGTTTATATTGATGTATTTTCTCTTCCTTGTAATTCTAACTATTTGCACATCGGTACAACACTGGATATAGACGTAGTATGACATTTGAAATGTCTTTATTCTTTTAGGTCTGTATTATTTACTGTACATTTTTTTTTTAAATAGTTTATTTCACTTTTGTTTATTATCTATTTCACCTGCTTTGGTCATGTAAACAATATGATTCCCATGTCAATAAAGCAGCTTTAAATTGAAATTGAATGGATTGCACCGTATTCAAAGAGTTTATCTATTAACAGTGACGCATCAAACCCTTTCAGTGATGAGACTACTGACGATGCGATTACGGATCCCACGACACACACACTCTCTCTCTTCTCTTTCTCTTTCTCTCTCACACTCTCTCTCTCTCTATCTCTATCTCTCTCTCTCTGTTTCTCTTTCTCTTTCTCTCTCTCTCTCTCTCTCTCACACACTCACTCTCTCTCTCTCTCTTTCTCTTTCTCTTTCTCTTTCTCTTTCTCTCTCTCTCTCTCTCGCTCACACACTCTCTCTCTCTCTCTCGCTCACTCACTCACTCACTCACTCACTCACTCACTCACTCACTCACTCACTCACTCACTCACTCACTCACTCACTCACTCACTCACTCACAACACAACACAACACACACACCTATCTTACCAGTAGGTTTTCTGGTTTGATGTCTCTGTGTACGATGTTGAGGCTGTGGAGGTATTTGATGGCGTTGGCCAGGTTGTACAGCATCCCGCTGGCGTCCCTCTCCGTGTATCTGTTAGTGGACGTGATGGCATCGAACAGATCGCCCCCCTGTGGAAAACACAAAGAATTACATGCAACAATATTAATACAATCCCAATACCGTACCACAGTAGGAGTCATAATAAACCTTAAAACCGGTCAAACAGAGAAATGGGTCCAGTCGTTTTTCCCACCATTTTTTTTTCCACATAGGGGATTTTGGAAACATTTAAAATAAGCGCTGTGTTTTGTGTAGGGTGTCGTTTTGATTACTGTGTAAATCTCTCTGCGACAAGGTGACGTTTGTCAACAGGTAAACAACTTGTTTGCGTGTGAGTGTGAAGCAGAGTCCCGAGCAGTGTTCAGTGTTCAGTGTTCAGTGTTCACGCCTTACAAAAGTAAGGCATTACATAAACACATTACTATCATGAGTCACGGAGCAAAGTACCGCGTTCTGTTTTTTTTTCTTCAAATTGGGTGAAATGTATTTCTTTATTTAACTTTATTTTCAGAATCATATCAGAATCGTATCTCTACCGGGCGTGTTTCCGGGATCCGATCTCGACTTGTTTCCTCATTTAGTCCTCGAGCGGAGAACGGCCGTATGGAGAAGCGTCATGACGGCCGCTGTCCATGGAAATGAGGACGAACCTCTTAATAGTAAAACTAAAGTAATAATGACAAATGGCAACAGACATAATAAAGTTATTCGTGTTTATTTAAGATTATCCAGAGGGAAGCGAGAAACCAGAAACCCGTTTTAGTCAATATGGAAAACATGTCCGTGATATATTTTAACAAGTACATTGAGAAAGCTCCTGTAAAATACACAAAATAACCTCAGATTATATACATGAAAATGTTATAATATAACATAATATATAATTATATTTGACTGTAGAAAGGCTTAGTACCACATTACCTGTAAACAATAGTGAGTTATTACAAAATATACAATCAAACATTAATCAGATATATTCAACTTTGTACATGCAGAGGTCTTGATGAACAGCTGAGTTCTCGATGAACACCTGAGGTCTTGATGAACAGCTGAGGTCCTGATGAACAGCTGAGGTCCAGATGAACAGCTGAGGTCCTGATGAACAGCTGAGGTCCTGATGAACAGCTGAGGTCCTGATGAACAGCTGAGGTCCTGATGAACAGCTGAGGTCCTGATGAACAGCAGAGGTCTTGATGAACAGCTGAGGTCCTGATGAACAGCTGAGGTCCTGATGAACAGCTGAGGTCCTGATGAACAGCTGAGGTCCTGATGAACAGCTGAGGTCCTGATGAACAGCTGAGGTCCTGATGAACAGCTGAGGCCCTGATGAACAGCTGAGGTCCTGATGAACAGCTGAGGTCCTGATGAACAGCTGAGGTCCTGATGAACAGCTGAGGTCCTGATGAACAGCAGAGGTCTTGATGAACAGCTGAGGTCCTGATGAACAGCTGAGGTCCTGATGAACAGCTGAGGTCCTGATGAACAGCTGAGGTCCTGATGAACAGCTGAGGTCCTGATGAACAGCTGAGGTCCTGATGAACAGCTGAGGTCCTGATGAACAGCTGAGGTCCTGATGAACAGCTGAGGTCCTGATGAACAGCTGAGGTCCTGATGAACAGCTGAGGTCCTGATGAACAGCTGAGGTCCTGATGAACAGCAGAGGTCTTGATGAACAGCTGAGGTCCTGATGAACAGCTGAGGTCCTGATGAACAGCAGAGGTCTTGATGAACAGCTGAGGTCCTGATGAACAGCTGAGGTCCTGATGAACAGCAGAGGTCTTGATGAACAGCTGAGGTCCTGATGAACAGCTGAGGTCCTGATGAACAGCTGAGGTCCTGATGAACAGCCGAGATCTTGATGAACAGCCGAGCTCTTGATGAACAGTTGAGATCTTGGTGAACAGCTGAGGTCTTGATGAACAGCTGAGGTCCCGATGAACAGCTGAGATCTTGATGAACAGCTGAGGTCTTGATGAACAGCTGAGGTCCTTATGAACAGCTGAGATCTTGATGAACAGCTGAGTTCTCGATGAACAGCTGAGATCTTGATGAACAGCTGAGGTCTTGATGAACAGCTGAGGTCTTGATGAACAGCTGAGGTCCTGATGAACAGCTGAGATCTTGATGAACAGCTGAGCTCTTGATGAACAGTTGAGATCTTGATGAACAGTTGAGGTCTTGATGAACAGCCGAGGTCTTGATGAACAGCTGAGTACTCGATGAACAGCTGAGGTCTTGATGGACAGCTGAGATCCTGATGAACAGCCGAGATCTTGATGAACAGCTGGGATCCCAGGCGAACCCAGGTTATGAACCCTTCCAATCACAGGGCGGTAACACTAACTGTTAGGCTACGCACCCTTTTATAGATACACTATATGTACATAAGTATGTTGACTCCCCTTCAAATTAGTCTATTCAGCTATTTCAGCCATACCCGTTGCTGACAGGTGTGTAAAATCGAGCACACAGTCATGCAATCTCTCTTGACTTACATTGGCAGTAGAAGGGCCTTACTGAAGAGCTTGAATGAAAGAGCGGGAAGACTGAGGAACAAAAAGATTTTGTGGCTTCAGTAGAAGAGCTCAGTGACTTTCAATGTGGCACCGTCATAGAATGCCGCCTTTCCAACAAGACAGTTTGTCAAATTTCGGCCCTGCTAGAGCTGCCCCGGTCAACTATAAGTGCTTAATGAATAAGGTAAGGGATAGAATTTGCTCTGGATTTTCTATTGTCTGTTCAGGTGTGTGCTAGTGGTGTATCTATTTGGTGTATCTAACTGGCCATAATAGTAGCAAAGGACATTCACAAGCTAATTTGTTTGTTCTCTGATTACATGCAAGTGTCCAGGTCAGACATTTATACAGATGACTTCAGTCGTATGAAAAATATTCCGTAGCAAAATATACTTACCTTAACAAGCTAGCTACAGCTGCTAGCCTTCTACTAGCTAGTTACAGCTGCTAGCCTTCTACTAGCTAGCTACAGCTGCTAGCCTTCTACTAGCTGCTAGCTGAAACTCTTGAACCCCGGTTTCAGAACTTGAAAAGAACTGAAAAGATGTTAGCATTGTCAGAAATGCTCGAAAATGTAGCACTTTGTTGGTTCTCTAATGGGCTGAAATGTGGTAAATTGTGAATTTAATAAAATAAAAACTGTTGCACCTACAAATGTATTCAGTCCAAATGGATCTAACGGTCACCTGATGGACTCTGTAGCCTTTTAATCTGACGTCTAGAATTTGAGTTAGGTTTGGGGAAAACATTGATTGACGACCCCAATGCTAACAACCTTGTAAAAAAAAATCCGGTATAGTTGTTCTCGGTAATGGCCGGACAGAGCATGGCGAGAGGCTGGGAATGTGTTGTGTACCTCCAATCAAGTTGATTGGCAATTTTCATTGACACTGGCCTCATATTGGCTTAGACATGATGGTAGGCAGAATTGAGTTTAATATTGTGCTTCAACCAATACATACTATAGTCTTGCAAACTAGTGCGACTATAATGCATACACAAGTGAAGCAGAAGCTTAAAATAGGGCCTGGTTTCACACAGACTGACACACACACTGAGACTCACAGGCTTAGAGACACACAGTCATTAAAATGAGAAAACTGTCAAGTCTCCTCTTGTAACTGTGCTGCCTTCCTCAATCACTCACTTCTCTGTATCTCTCTCTCTCTCTTTGCCTTCCTCTCTCTATCTCTCACTCTCTCTCTTTGTCCCTGTGTTGTGAGGATTGACACCGGAGACAGGAAGCAGGTACAAGGAGAACATTGAATGAATAACGGACATAAAACAGGACAGGAACAGCGTCTGGACAGGGGACAAAGTAACAACATCAATGCTGACACAGGGAACAAACAGAGGAACAGACAGATAAAGGGGAGGCAATCAAATAGTGATGGAGTTCAGGTGGGTCAAATGAGGCGCTGGTGCGCGTAACGAAGGGGACAGGTGGGCGTAACGAAGGGGACAGGTGGGCGTAACGAAGGGGACAGGTGTGTGTAACGAAGGGGACAGGTGTATGTAACGAAGGGGACAGGTGTGCGTAACGAAGGGGACAGGTGTATGTAACGAAGGGGACAGGTGTGTGAAACGAAGGGGACAGGTGTGTGTAACGAAGGGGACAGGTGGGCGTAACGAAGGGGACAGGTGTGTGTAACGAAGGGGACAGGTGTGTGTAACGAAGGGGACAGGTGTGTGTAATGAAGGGGACAGGTGTATGTAACAAAGGGGACAGGTGGGCGTAACAAAGGGGACAGGTGAATGTAACAAAGGGGACAGGTGTGTGTAACGAAGGGGACAGGTGTATGTAACGAAGGGGACAGGTGGGCGTAACAAAGGGGACAGGTGAATGTAACGAAGGGGACAGGTGGGCGTAACAAAGGGGACAGGTGTGTGTAACAAAGGGGACAGGTGTGTGTAACGAAGGGGACAGGTGTATGTAACGAAGGGGACAGGTGGGCGTAACAAAGGGGACAGGTGAATGTAACGAATGGGACAGGTGGGCGTAACAAAGGGGACAGGTGTGTGTAACAAAGGGGACAGGTGTGTGTAACGAAGGGGACAGGTGTGTGTAATGAAGGGGACAGGTGTATGTAATGAAGGGGACAGGTGGGCGTAACGAAGGGGACAGGTGTGTGTAACGAAGGGGACAGGTGTATGTAACGAAGGGGACAGGTGTGCGTAACGAAGGGGACAGGTGTATGTAACGAAGGGGACAGGTGTGTGAAACGAAGGGGACAGGTGTGTGTAACGAAAGGGACAGGTGGGCGTTACGAAGGGGACAGGTGTATGTAACGAAGGGGACAGGTGTGTGTAACGAAGGGGACAGGTGTGTGTAACGAAGGGGACAGGTGTATGTAACGAAGGGGACAGGTGTGTGTAACGAAGGGGACAGGTGGGCGTTACGAAGGGGACAGGTGTATGTAACAAAGGGGACAGGTGGGCGTAACAAAGGGGACAGGTGTGTGTAACGAAGGGGACAGGTGTATGTAACGAAGGGGACAGGTGTGTGTAACGAAGGGGACAGGTGTGTGTAATGAAGGGGACAGGTGTGTGTAATGAAGGGGACAGGTGTGTGTAACGAAGGGGACAGGGGTATGTAATGAAGGGGACAGGTGTATGTAATGAAGGGGACAGGTGGGCGTAACGAAGGGGACAGGTGTGTGTAACGAAGGGGACAGGTGTGCGTAATGATAGGCAGTCTGCCGCACTCGAGCGATAGAGAGGGAGAGCGGGAGCAGGCGTTATATGTGTTGCCTTTTCCTCAACCTCCCTCTCTCTTTCTCTCATCCCCATATTTACTCTCTTTCTCTCATCCCCATATTTACTTTCTTTCTCTAATCCCCATATTTACTCTCTTTCTCTCATCTCCATATTTACCCTCTGTCCCTCTCTCTTTCTCTCATCCCCATATTTACTCTCTCTCTCATCCCCATATTTACTCTCTGTCCCTCTCTCTTTCTCTCCCTCTCTCTTTCTCTCATCCCCATATTTACCCTCTGTCCCTCTCTCTTTCTCTCCCTCTCTCTTTCTCTCATCCCCATATTTACTCTCTTTCTCTCATCCCCACATTTACCCTCTGTCCCTCTCTTTTTCTCTCCCTCTCTCTTTCTCTCATCCCCATATTTACCCTCTGTCTTTCTCTCCCTCTCTCTCATGTTATCTTTCTATTTTGTATCGAAGCTCTTCCTCTCTCTCTCTCTGTCAGTTTGTTACCTCTCTCCTCTCCTCTTCCTCTCTCTCTCTCTGTCAGTTTGTTACCTCTCTCCTCTCCTCTTTCTCCCTTTCTCAATGTGACTCTCTTTTGCTATATTTTTCTCTCTCTCTCTACTCCTCTCCTCTTCCTCTTTCTCTCTCTCTCTCTCTCTATCTCTCTTTCTCTCTCTCTACTCCCCTCTTCTTCCTCTCTCTCTCTCTCTCTATCTCTACTCCTCTCTCTCTCTCTCTACTCCTCTCCTCTTCCTCTCTCTCTCTCTACTCCTCTTGTCTTCCTCTCTCTCTCTCTCTCTCTCTCTCTCTCTCTCACTCATTCCCTCTATCCATCTCTACTTCTCATCATCCCTTTCTGTGTGTGTAGGTCTTGCTCCAGGCATAAGAGGTTGCTTAGGGCCCTCGACCAAAAAATAAATATATATACTGTGCCTTCAGAAAGCATTCATACCCCTTGACTTAATCCACATTTTGTTGTGTTACAGCCTGAATTCAAATGGCTAAAATATATTGTTTTTGATTAGCCATCTACACACAACACTTAATAATGACAAAGTAAACAAATGTTTTTAGAAATGTTAGCAAATTTATTGAAAATGAAATAAAAAATATTTAATTTACTTAAGTATTCACACCCAAAATCACCTTTGGCAGCAATTACAGCCGTGAGTCTTTCTGGGTAAGTCTCTAAGAACTTTCCACACCTGGAATAGACAATATTTGCACATTTATTTATTGTTATTCTTCAAGCTCTGTCAATTTGGTTGTTGATCGTTGCTAGACAGCCATTTTCAGGTCTTGCAATAGATGTTCAAGTAGATTCAAGTCAAAACTGTAACTCGGCCACTCAGGAACATTCTCTGTCTTCTTGGTAAGCAACTCCAGTGTATATTTGGCCTTGTGTTTTAAGTTATTGTCCTGCTGAAAGGTGAATTTGTCTCCCAGTGTCTTGTGGAAGAGCAAACTGAACCAGGTTTTCCTGTAGGATTTGACCTGTGCTTATCTCCACTACGTTTCTATTTATCCTACAAAACTTCCCAGTCCTTAACGATGACAAGCAGACCCATAACACGATGCAGCCACCACCATGGTTGAAAATATGAAGAGTGGTACTCAGTGATGTACTGTGGTACTTCGTATTCAGGGCAAAGTTCATTTCTTTGCCACAATTTCAATTTCGCTTTAATGCCTTTAATACCTTGTTAATGCATGTTTTGGAATATTATTATTCGGTAGCTTCCTTCATTTCACTCTGTCATTTAGGTTAGTATTGTAGAGGAACGACAATGACGATCCATCCTCAGTTTTCTTCTACCACAGCCGTTCAACTCTGTAACTGTTTTAGAGTCCCCATTGCCCTCTCTCCTCTCCGACAACCGAGTTAGGAAGGACACCTGTATCTTTATAGTGACTGGGAGTATTGATACAACATCCAAAGTGTAATTCATAACTTCATCGTGTTCAAAGGGATATTTAATGTCTACTTTTTAAAATTATTATTTTTTACCCCATCTACCATTAGGTAGACCTTCTTTGTGAGGCATTTGAAAACCTCCCTGGTTCTTTATGGTTGAATCTGTGTTTGCAATTCGCTGCTGGACTGTGGGGCTTTACAGATAACGTCCAGAGACGAGGTAGTCATTCAACAATCATGTTAAACATTACTATTGCACAAAGAATGAATGCATGCAACTTATTATGGGACCTGTTAAGCAAATATTTACTCCTGAACTTATTTAGGCCAAAGGGGATGAATAATTATTGACTCAAGACATTTCAGCATTTCATTTTTTTATTAATTTGAAAAAATAATAATAAAAACATAATTCCACTTTGACATGATGGGGGTATTGTGTGTAGACCAGTGACACAACATTCAGGGGTGTGGAGAGTTTCTGAAGGAAACACAAACCCAAAGACACATTATGAACGAGATGCATCACTGGTCAGGAACTCAGTCGGGTTCTCAACTTATCGTTGAGAGTTAGAACAGTGGAATACACAAGGTGCAATGTCGCAATGTCGAAATGTCGAAATGTCGCAATGTCGCAATGTCGCAATGTCGCAATGTCGCAATGTCGAAATGTCGCAATGTCGCAATGTCGCAATGTTGAAATGTCGCAATGTCGCAATGTCAAAATGCCGAAATGTCGCAATGTCAAAATGCCGAAATGTCGCAATGTCAAAATGCCGAAATGTCGCAATGTCAAAATACCGAAATGTCGCAATGTCAAAATACCGAAATGTCGCAATGTCGCAATGTCGAAATGTCAAAATGCCGAAATGTCGCAATGTCCAAATGCCGAAATGTCGCAATGTCAAAATACCGAAATGTCGCAATGTCGCAATGTCGCAATGTCAAAATACCGAAATGTCGCAATGTCGCAATGTCGAAATGTCGCAATGTCGAAATGTCGCAGTGTCGAAATGTCAACATTTTTCTCTTGTCTTGTCAGTCCAGGGGACCTTGACATCCAGGAGGCCCCCATTGATAGTGTTATTCATTCTCACTCAGATCTCAAACTAACATGACATGAGTCATGGTAAAATGTGTAAAATTTTAGGAAATGTGCTTTAAAAAAGCAAAAAAATTCTCTCTGCCCCATGGCAAAATGAGTAGAATTGCAGGAAATGTGTTACTAAAATGCACGATTTTCTCTCCGCCCCGTGGCAAAACGTGTAGAAGAGGGGCTGCCTGGATCTTTAATTTAAAGACCCTCGCTCCCTTCGGGCTCAACGTAGACTTTGATCTGAAGCCATTCTTGTGGTTATTGTGACTTTGGCTGATGTAGTCTAAATGAATTTATGATCGTATGCTATCCATTTGTTTTTTGTATATTGTTCTTTGCATGTCATTTTAATATTTGAGAATTAACCAATGATATTAGGCCATACTTGGCCATGATTACAGACACCTGTG
>NC_048593.1:40472712-40505212 GCF_013265735.2 Oncorhynchus mykiss
TTAGATCAAGGTATAATGTTCCCCTGTACCTTTATATCAAGGTATAATGTTCCCCTGTACCTTTATATCAAGGTATAATGTGGAGGTATAATGTTCCCCTGTACCTTTATATCAAGGTATAATGTTCCCCTGTACCTTTATATCAAGGTATAATGTGGAGGTATAATGTTCCCCTGTACCTTAATATCAAGGTATAATGTGGAGGCATAATGTTCCCCTGTACCTTTATATCGAGGTATAATGTGGAGGTATAATGTTCCCATGTACCTTTAGCTCAAGGTATAATGTGGAGGTATAATGTTCCCCTGTACCTTTATATCAAGGTATAATGTTCCCCTGTACCTTTATATCGAGGTATAATGTTCCCCTGTACCATTATATCAAGGTATAATGTGGAGGTATAATGTTCCCCTGTACCTTAATATCAAGGTATAATGTTCCCCTGTACCTTTATATCAAGTTATAATGTGGAGGTATAATGTTCCCCTGTACCTTTATATCGAGGTATAATGTTCCCCTGTACCATTATATCAAGGTATAATGTGGAGGTATAATGTTCCCCTGTACCTTTATATCAAGGTATAATGTTCCCCTGTACCTTTATATTGAGGTATAATGTTCCCCTGTACCTTTATATCAAGGTATAATGTGGAGGTATAATGTTCCCCTGTACCTTAATATCGAGGTATAATGTTCCCCTGTACCATTATATCAAGGTATAATATGGAGGTATAATGTTCCCCTGTACCTTAATATCAAGGTATAATGTTCCCCTGTACCTTTATATCAAGGTATAATGTTCCCCTGTACCTTTAGCTCAAGGTATAATGTTCCCCTGTACCTTTATATTGAGGTATAATGTTCCCCTGTACCTTTATATCAAGGTATAATGTGGAGGTATAATTTTCCCCTGTACCTTAATATCGAGGTATAATGTTCCCCTGTACCATTATATCAAGGTATAATATGGAGGTATAATGTTCCCCTGTACCTTTATATCAAGGTATAATGTTCCCCTGTACCTTTATATCAAGGTATAATGTTCCCCTGTACCTTTATATCAAGGTATAATGTTCCCCTGTACCTTTATATCAAGGTATAATGTTCCCCTGTACCTTTATATCAAGGTATAATGTGGAGGTATAATGTTCCCCTGTACCTTTATATCAAAGTATAATGTGGAGGTATAATGTTCCCCTGTACCTTTATATCAAGGTATAATGTGGAGGTCTAATGTTCCCCTGTACCTTTATATCGAGGTATAATGTTCCCCTGTACCTTTATATCGAGGTATAATGTTCCCTTGTACCTGTATATCAAGGTATAATGTGGAGGTCTAATGTTCCCCTGTACCTGTATATCAAGGTATAATGTGGAGGTATAATGTTCCCCTGTACCTTTATATCAAGGTATAATGTGGAGGTATAATGTTCCCCTGTACCTTTATATCAAAGTATAATGTGGAGGTATAATGTTCCCCTGTACCTTTATATCGAGGTATAATGTTCCCCTGTACCTTAATATCAAGGTATAATGTTCCCCTGTACCTTTATATCAAGGTATAATGTTCACCTGTACCTTCATATCAAGGTATAATGTGGAGGTATAATGTTCCCCTGTACCTTAATATCAAGGTATAATGTTCCCCTGTACCTTTACATCAAGGTATAATGTTCCCCTGTACCTTTACATCAAGGTATAATGTTCCCCTGTACCTTTACATCAAGGTATAATGTTCCCCTGTACCTTTAGCTCAAGGTATAATGTTCCCCTGTACCTTTAGCTCAAGGTATAATGTTACCCTGTACCTTTAGCTCAAGGTATAATGTGGAGGTATAATGTTCCCCTGTACCTTTATATCAAGGTATAATGTGGAGGTATAATGTTCCCCTGTACCTTTATTTCAAGGTATAATGTTCCCATGTACCTTTATATCAAGGTATAATGTTCCCCTGTACCTTTATATCAAGGTATAATGTTCCCCTGTACCTTTATATCAAGGTATAATGTTCCCCTGTACCTTAATATCAAGGTATAATGTGGAGGTATAATGTTCCCCCGTACCTTTATATCAAGGTATAATGTGGAGGTATAATGTTCCCCTGTACCTTTATATCGAGGTATAATGTGGAGGTATAATGTTTCCCTATACCTTTAGCTCAAGGTATAATGTGGAGGTATAATGTTCCCCTGTACCTTTACATCAAGGTATAATGTTCCCCGGTACCTTTATATCAAGGTATAATGTTCCCCTGTACCTTTAGCTCAAGGTATAATGTTCCCCTGTACCTTTAGCTCAAGGTATAATGTTCCCCTGTACCTTTATATAAAGGTATAATGTTCCCCTGTACCTTTAGCTAAAGGTATAATGTGGAGGTATAATGTTCCCCTGTACCTTTACATCAAGGTATAATGTTCCCCTGTACCTTTATATCAAGGTATAATGTTCCCCTGTACCTTTATATCAAGGTATAATGTTCCCCTGTACCTTTATATCAATGTCTAATGTGGAGGTATAATGTTCCCCTGTACCTTTATATCAAGGTATAATGTTCCCCTGTACCTTTATATCAAGGTATAATGTTCCCCTGTACCTTTAGATCAAGGTATAATGTTCCCCTGTACCTTTATATCAAGGTATAATGTTCCCCTGTACCTTTATATCAAGGTATAATGTGGAGGTATAATGTTCCCCTGTACCTTTATATCAAGGTATAATGTTCCCCT
Organism: Oncorhynchus mykiss; assembly: GCF_013265735.2. Taxonomy (NCBI): domain Eukaryota; kingdom Metazoa; phylum Chordata; class Actinopteri; order Salmoniformes; family Salmonidae; genus Oncorhynchus; species Oncorhynchus mykiss. The sequence continues at coordinate 40,475,440 of NC_048593.1, forward strand.
GTACCTTTATATCAAGGTATAATGTGGAGGTATAATGTTCCCCTGTACCTTAATATCAAGGTATAATGTGGAGGCATAATGTTCCCCTGTACCTTTATATCGAGGTATAATGTGGAGGTATAATGTTCCCATGTACCTTTAGCTCAAGGTATAATGTGGAGGTATAATGTTCCCCTGTACCTTTATATCAAGGTATAATGTTCCCCTGTACCTTTATATCGAGGTATAATGTTCCCCTGTACCATTATATCAAGGTATAATGTGGAGGTATAATGTTCCCCTGTACCTTAATATCAAGGTATAATGTTCCCCTGTACCTTTATATCAAGTTATAATGTGGAGGTATAATGTTCCCCTGTACCTTTATATCGAGGTATAATGTTCCCCTGTACCATTATATCAAGGTATAATGTGGAGGTATAATGTTCCCCTGTACCTTTATATCAAGGTATAATGTTCCCCTGTACCTTTATATTGAGGTATAATGTTCCCCTGTACCTTTATATCAAGGTATAATGTGGAGGTATAATGTTCCCCTGTACCTTAATATCGAGGTATAATGTTCCCCTGTACCATTATATCAAGGTATAATATGGAGGTATAATGTTCCCCTGTACCTTAATATCAAGGTATAATGTTCCCCTGTACCTTTATATCAAGGTATAATGTTCCCCTGTACCTTTAGCTCAAGGTATAATGTTCCCCTGTACCTTTATATTGAGGTATAATGTTCCCTTGTACCTTTATATCAAGGTATAATGTGGAGGTATAATTTTCCCCTGTACCTTAATATCGAGGTATAATGTTCCCCTGTACCATTATATCAAGGTATAATATGGAGGTATAATGTTCCCCTGTACCTTTATATCAAGGTATAATGTTCCCCTGTACCTTTATATCAAGGTATAATGTTCCCCTGTACCTTTATATCAAGGTATAATGTTCCCCTGTACCTTTATATCAAGGTATAATGTTCCCCTGTACCTTTATATCAAGGTATAATGTGGAGGTATAATGTTCCCCTGTACCTTTATATCAAAGTATAATGTGGAGGTATAATGTTCCCCTGTACCTTTATATCAAGGTATAATGTGGAGGTCTAATGTTCCCCTGTACCTTTATATCGAGGTATAATGTTCCCCTGTACCTTTATATCGAGGTATAATGTTCCCTTGTACCTGTATATCAAGGTATAATGTGGAGGTCTAATGTTCCCCTGTACCTGTATATCAAGGTATAATGTGGAGGTATAATGTTCCCCTGTACCTTTATATCAAGGTATAATGTGGAGGTATAATGTTCCCCTGTACCTTTATATCAAAGTATAATGTGGAGGTATAATGTTCCCCTGTACCTTTATATCGAGGTATAATGTTCCCCTGTACCTTAATATCAAGGTATAATGTTCCCCTGTACCTTTATATCAAGGTATAATGTTCACCTGTACCTTCATATCAAGGTATAATGTGGAGGTATAATGTTCCCCTGTACCTTAATATCAAGGTATAATGTTCCCCTGTACCTTTACATCAAGGTATAATGTTCCCCTGTACCTTTACATCAAGGTATAATGTTCCCCTGTACCTTTACATCAAGGTATAATGTTCCCCTGTACCTTTAGCTCAAGGTATAATGTTCCCCTGTACCTTTAGCTCAAGGTATAATGTTACCCTGTACCTTTAGCTCAAGGTATAATGTGGAGGTATAATGTTCCCCTGTACCTTTATATCAAGGTATAATGTGGAGGTATAATGTTCCCCTGTACCTTTATTTCAAGGTATAATGTTCCCCTGTACCTTTATATCAAGGTATAATGTTCCCCTGTACCTTTATATCAAGGTATAATGTTCCCCTGTACCTTTATATCAAGGTATAATGTTCCCCTGTACCTTTATATCAAGGTATAATGTTCCCCTGTACCTTTATATCAAGGTATAATGTTCCCCTGTACCTTTATATCAAGGTATAATGACTTTTCAAACTTTTCCACAGACAAGTTACTGTATTTTATCACAGTATTATTTTTTTATCTGATATCAACTGAATTTGACTATTCACATGTCCAACGTTTATAAAACCGTTTATAAAAACTTTTCCTCAATATTGTCACATCACTGTCCAGAATAAACAGTGGTGGTATGGTCACCAAATACTGATTACACCAAATGATGTAATCACAATTACATCATGATTTATCTTTTGATTGTCTACACCTGTCGACAAATGTGGGCACATTCAGAATGTGGACAAGCTCAAGGCAACAGACGCATGTTAGAACCAGGTATGAATGGGGCTAATGTCTATGCTCATCTCTCCATCTCCTCTCCCCGTCTCCTCTCTCCGTCTACCCCCCATCTCTACTCCTCCTCTCCTTGTATTCTCTCCTCTCTCTGTCTACCCTCATCTCTCCTCCTCTCCCTGTCTTCTCTCTGTCTACCCTCATCTCTCCTCCTCCTCTCCTTGTCTTCTCTCCTCTCCCTGTCTACCTTCATCTCTACTCCTCCTCTCCTTGTCTTCTCTCCTCTCTCTGTCTACACTCATCTCTCCTCCTCCTCTCCTTGTCTTCTCTCCTCTCCCTGTCTACCTTCATCTCTCCTCCTCCTCCCCTTGTCTTCTCTCCTCTCTCTGTCAACGCTCATCTCTCCTCCTCCTCTCCCTGTGTTCTCTCCTCTCCCTGTCTACCTTCATCTCTCCTCCTCCTCCCCTTGTCTTCTCTCCTCTCTCTGTCTACGCTCATCTCTCCTCCTCCTCTCCCTATCTTCTCTCCTCTCCCTGTCTACCTTCATCTCTCCTCCTCCTCCCCCTGTCTTCTCTCCTCTCTCTGTCAACGCTCATCTCTCCTCCTCCTCTCCCTGTCTTCTCTCCTCTCCCTGTCTACCTTCATCTCTCCTCCTCCTCCCCCTGTCTTCTCTCCTCTCTCTGTCTAACAATATTTCTAAGATAGGAATGTTAAGAGTGGTCAGTGGGGATCTAAAGAATAATAACGTCATATTGCTTTTCATTTTGTGACGTTATTAAAAACTGTATGAACCAAATACTGAAGCTTAGGAAGGAAACCCCCTTTGGCTGTTAAGTTTTCATCCAATATGATGTTAATTAAATGTTACCTTTATTTAACTAGACCAGTCAGTTAAGAACAAATTCTTATTTTCAATGACGGCCTAGGAACAGTGGGTTAACTGCCTGTTCAGGGGCAGATCGACAGATTTGTACCTTGTCAGCTCGGGGGTTTGATCTTGCAACCTTCCGGTTACTAGTCCAACGCTCTTACCACTAGGCTACCCTGCTCTCCTCTCTCTGTCTCCCTGTCTTCTCTCCTACAATATGAATAACTATTAAACTATTTTTGTTACGATAGGAATGTGATTTTAGTTTTCTAACCAGATCATAGTTTAATAAATGAAGTTAGGAGAGCGTGTCAGTGTGATTTAACCGCCCTTTTTGACAATAGAAGGTATTCATATGCAGACCAGCAGACGTGAAGCGTGAGCTAAACGTTACAAATGGTTGAAACTCCCAGACCAGAAAGCGTGCAGCTGTGGCTACATGTTGAAATGGTTGAAAAACTCTGAAACTCAACACGAGGTGAAGAAGATAAACTCACTAGACCAGGAACATGTGACAGTCTGCAGCTGTGCATGTAAAGGGATCTAGAACTTTGACTAGAAAAGAAGGAGAAGATCCCATCTCAAACAATCATTGGTGCATCTGAAGATCTGTTCTATTTGAACAGTCCACCACAAGACCAAGACAACTATGAAGAAGGACATTGTGACCTCTGGTGGACAACTAGAGCCTTACACCCATCGAGCCCTTCCCATAGAAGGATTGATTGGTTTCAACAGAGACGTACAAAGACATCTACACGTAAATACATTGCATTTCTTACCCAAACGGGTGGCAGTTCATGTGCAAAGGCATATGATTAATGTGAGGACAGTTCTAGAATGTATCCACGATAAATGTCCCTTTTCCTCTACATCTCTACTTTCCCCACCCCCTTCTTCGTCTCTGTGTAATAAGCTGTCATATTTTGTCAGTCCACTAGGGACTTTTGTCTCATGTAAGTGTGCATGTGTATTCTGTGTTATTATTTAGTTAGTTAGTAAATACATAATTAAATCCATTTGTGTAGAACAGAAAAGGGCTGGGGTTCTTGTGGATTCAAGAAGTCTGCGACTTTCAGAATGAGACTGATATGACGTAATGAGTAATAAGTGATGATCAATTTAATCTGGTAACAATTAAACATAGTTGGTGGATTCGATAAATAACAGTCATCACATTAATGAAAGTCACGTCACTGTCTTCTCTCCTCTCTGTCTACCCTTATCTCTCCATCTCCTCTCTCAGTCTCCTCTCTGTCTACCCTCATCTCTCCTCCTCCTCTCCCTGTCTTCTCTCCTCTCTCTGTCTACCCTCATCTCTCCATCTCCTCTCCCAGTCTCCACTCTGTCTACCTTCATCTCTCCTCCTCCTCTCCCTGTCTTCTCTCCTCTCTCTGTCTACCCTCATCTCTCCTCCTCCTCTCCTTGTCTTCTTTCCTCCCTCTGTCTACCCTCATCTCTCCTCCCCCTCTCCCTGTCTACCCTCATCTCTCCTCCTCCTCTCCTTGTCTTCTCTCCTCTCTCTGTCTACCCTCATCTCTCCTCCTCTCTCTGTCTACCCTCATCTCTCCTCCTCCTCCTCTCCCTGTCTTCTATCCTCTCTCTGTCTACCCTCATCTCTCCTCCTCCTCTCTCTGTCTACCCTCATCTCTCCTCCTCCTCTCCCTGTCTTCTCTCCTCTCTCTGTCTACCCTTCTCAACCCTATCCATCTCCTCTCTGTCTGTCCGTAAGAGGCACTTAGGTGAGGATCCTTGTGAGAGATAGAATAATAAGAAACCAGACTCATGTAGGTGTGAGAAGACTACAACTCTATTAAAGGTAGACTGTCAGATTGACTCTAGAAGATACCTCATGATTGACGTACTGAGAATGACCCAATCAGCTTCCTGTCTTCCTCTGATCTGAACAACACAGGACAGGTGAAAGCTACATGGAGGACGCCTACCTTTCCTAGTGTTTTCTCTAATAAGTCAGTGCAGGACAGAAGATGAGGACAGGAAGCCATTTCTATTCCAGGAATGTATCTGTCTGTTCTGTATGTTGTGTTTCTACCCGGAATGTTCTGTATGGTTCTCAGGTTGATCATATTCAATGTTTCACCTTCCTGATCAAACCTCAGATGTTATGAAATATGACAGGAAGGACTAAGTAAATAAACATCCTGTTGTTGTTTGTGTTCCTAAAATCAATATCTGTAGTTATGTAACTGATCAGTCAGTCAGACAGTGAGTCAGTTAGTCAGTCAGTGAGTAAGTCAGCCAGTGAGTTATGTCAGTGAGTCAGTTAGTCAGTCAGAGACTTAGTCAGTCAGTCAGTGAGTTAGTCAGTCAGAGACTTAGTCAGTCAGTCAGTGAGTAAGCCAGAGACTTAGTCAGTCAGTCAGTGAGTAAGCCAGAGACTTAGTCAGTCAGTCAGTGAGTAAGTCAGTGAGTCAGTGAGTCAGTCAGTCAGTGAGTAAGTCAGTGAGTCAGTCAGCCAGTGAGTGAGCCAGTGAGCCAGTGAGTCAGTCAGTGAATTAGTCACTTAGTCAGTCCGCCAATGAGTCAGTCAGTGAATCAGTGAGTGAGTCAGTGAGTCAGCCAGTGAGTTGGTGAGTCAGTCAGTGATTCAGTCAGTCAGACAGTCAGTCAGTCAGTGAGGTCAGTCATTTGAAAAACACAACTCTTAGTTTCTCTGCAGAGGCGATCTAGCAACACTTAGGGGAACAAAATACTGTTGCTATGGAAACTATTTCAAGAGAGCAGCGCTTATGACACTTCCAGCAAGCCCAGAACGCCCATATAAGAACATACTGTATATCCTTCCTGTCTCCAGGTTGGGAGAGCTAGGGGTTCAGCCTACTGTTTTCTTCTCCTCAGAGATGGAAGGATAAAGAGAGAGATGGGGGAGAGAGAGAGAGAGAGAGAGTGCCAGAGAGAGAAGTGGTGGAGAGAGAGAGAGAAGCAAGTGCAGGCAGTTTTGTCAATAGAGGTCTGGAGAGAGGTGCTGCAATAGACAGAGAAACAGAGAGAGTGAAATAGAGCGAGAGAGAGAAGTGAGTGCATGTAGTTTCGTCGATAGGTCTCGAGAGAGGTGCTACAACAGACAGAGGGTGAAACCAAAATACTCTATTCCCCCATTGTCACACTCTGATCTGTTTCACCTGTCTTTGTACTTGCCTCAACCCCTCTCCGGGTGTCGCCCATCTTCCCCATTATCTCCTGTGTATTTATTCCTGGGTTCTCTGTTTGTCTGTTGCCAGTTTGTTTTGTTTCGCCAAGCCTACCATCGCTTTTCCCTCAGGTCCTGTCTCTCGATTATTCCCAGGTTTTGACCTTTTCTGCCTGCCCTGACCCTGAGCCTGCCTGCCGTATGGTACCCATACCCCACCTATCTGGATTACTGACTCCTGCCTACCCTTGACCTGTCTTTTGCCTGCCCTTGATGGATTAATAAACTGTTGTTAATTCGACGTTGTCTGCATCTGGGTCTTACCTATGAAACGTGATAAAAGGAACTGGCCCAGCAGACCCATCTCCTCCCAAGGAGCCACCATTGGTAGGCACGATGAATTGCTTCATGGCCTTATGGAGGGGGTGTGAATGTTGGCTGAACGCCATGACCGGGCGTTGAACATTTTGCTAGAGCAATTCCACAGGTTGTTTGGGAGGCAACCTACCAAGGTGGTAACCCCACAGCCCCTCAGTAACTCAGCTGTAAGCAGTGCCATCTCATCGGTCACTCCACCTTCTCGGGACCCCTGCTTATCTCCCCCGGAAGGCTTCAGTGGAGAGCTACGCACCTGTTGGGTGTTTCTAGCTCAGTGTGCCCTCATCTTCGAGCTTCAGCCCTCCTCCTTCCCCTCGGATCGCTACAAGATAGCCTATCTCATCACGCTGCTCTCACCTGGGCTACTGCTGTACGGGAACAACAGCTGGCCATATGCGGTACTCTGGAGGGGTTCGTGGGAGAGGTGAAGAAGGTTTTTGCTGCCCGGTTCTTTGGAAGAGAAACTGCCCGGAAGCTAATCCAGCTTCGGCAGGACTCCCGCAATGTGGCAGACTATGCGGTGGATTTCCCGCACATTGGCAGTAGAGAGTACTTGGAACCAGGAAGCGCTGTTTGATATGTTCCTGCATGGTGTCTCGGAGGAGGTCAAGGATGAGCTTGCTGCTCGGGGGTTACCTACGGATCTCGATTCCCTCATCACGTTGACCATCCATATCGATGGTATAGGAGGGGGAGGAAATTTTATTTTGTTCGTACTTACAGGGATTCCACCTTGCCTCCGAGTCATCCCGGAAGTCCCGTTGCCGAGAGAACCTGAGGCTTCCTGACCTCCCCCGAGAGTCGCTGAAGCCGGCCGAGTCACCGCTTCCCGAGCCTATGCAACTAGACAGAGTTGGGCTGTCGCCAGCGGAATGCCAATACAGGATCAAAATGAAAAAAAATTGTATTGCGGGACTCTTGGTCATTTTGTGTCCTCTTGTCCTTTAAAAGATCAGGCTTACCGGTAGGAGCGAGTACTCTGGTGGGCCATATGGTGAACTTTTCTGCTTCCCTTGCTCACACACCTTTTCATGCCATTCTGCTGTGGGGAAACCAGTCTAAATCTCTCCGGGTCCTCATTGACTCTGGGGCCGATGAGATCTTTTTGGATCCTACTCTGGCTTCTGAGCTGAACATCCCCACTCAACCCCTCTCCATTCCCATAGATATTAGAGCACTGGCGGGCGCTCTATAGGCCAGGTCACTCAGAATACCACTCCCATCAACCTACGGGTGTCAGGGAATCACAGTGAGACTATTCAATTTCTGCTCATCAAGTCTACTCAGATTTCAGTCGTTTTGGGATTCTCCTGGCTCCAGTGACACAATCCCCTCATCAACTGTTCTACGGGTGCTATCATGGGCTGGAGTCCGTTCTGCCATGCCCATTGTCTGAAGTCAGCGCAACCTGCCCCGGAACGTCTTCCTGGGGGCTCGGAAGGTGCCCAGAACCTCTCCACCATCCCCGCGGCCCGGACCACTTCGCTTCTGCCGCACTGACCCTATGACTGCGGGATTGACCTTCTCCCTAGCACCACGCCGCCCCGGGGATGTCTGTACTCTCTGTCGAGACCGGAGACCAAGGCTATGGAGACCTACATTGGGGACTCCCTAGCTGCAGGATTTATACGTCCCTCTTCCTCTCCCGCCGGTTCAGGGTTCTTCTTCGTGGAGAAAAAGGACAAGACCCAACGCCCGAGCATTGACTACCAGGGACTCAATGACATTACTGCTAAGAACAGTTACCCGCTACCAATAATTTCCTCGGCCTTCGAGCCGCTCCAGGGCACCACTGTGTTTTCCAAGCCGGATCTACGGAACGCCTACCACCTGGTGCAGATACGAGAGGGGGATGAGTGGAAGACCGCCTTCAACACGGACAGCGGCCACTACGAGTATCTGGTCATGCCTTTTGGCCTCACCAACACCCCTGCTTTGTTCCAGGCTCTTGTAAATGATGTTCTCCGTGACATGTTGATCCGGTTTGTCTTCGTCTACATTGATGACATCCTCGTCTTCTCCCTCTCCACCAAAGAACACATGCTTCACGTCCCCCAGGTTCTTCAACGCCTCCTGGAGAAAGCTGTTTGGGAAGGTCGGAGAAATGCGAGTTCCATCGCTCCACCATCCCCTTGGATCCCGGGAAGGTGAGAGCAGTGATGGATTGGCCTCCGCCTACGTCCAGGGTGCAGCTGCAACATTTCCTGGGGTTTGCCACCTTTTATCGCAGTTTTATCCAGGGGATACAGCACCCTGGCTTCCCAGGTGTCAGCACCCACTCTCAAGGTTCTGTTCAAGTGGTCACCAACTGCTGACCGGGCGTTCCGGGACCTTAAAAACCGCTTCACCATTGCTCCCATCCTGGTTTATCCGGACCCATCCCGCCAGTTCGTGGTGGAGGCCAATGCTTCGGATGTCGGAGGGGGGGCGTGTCCTGTCCCAACGTTCTGCCCTGTATCTGAAGCTGCATCCCTGCACCTTCTTCTCCCACCGCCTCAACGCCACTGAAAGGGACTACAATGTGGGGAATCGAGAGCTTCTCGCGGTGAAGATGGAGTTGGAGGAATGGAAGCACTGGCTGGAAGGGGCGGACCACAAAAACCTGGAGTATCTCCACACCGCCAAGCGCCTCAACTCCAGGCAAACCCTGCTGTTTACACGGTTAAACTTTTCCCTCTCTTACCGGCTGGGGTCCAAGCCGGATGCCCTGTCTCGCCGCTATAGCCCCACAGTTACCACCCCGGAGCCCGAGACCCGGTGACGGCACTCAGGGAAACAGGTCCGGGAGGTCCTCAGTTCTCTTCCCGGTTCTGGAAGGCATTCTGCACCCTCATTGGGCCGTCAGCCAGCCTTTCCTATGGGTTCCACCCCCAGTCCAATGGCCAGTCGGAGCGAGCCAACCAGGACTTCGAGACTACTCTGCACTGCCTGATCTCCGCCAACCCCACCATCTGGAACCAGCAGCTTGTGTGGGTGGAATACACCCACAACACCCTTCCCTGCTCTGCCACTATGCCTATTGCCATTAGAGTGTCCAGGTATCGACGACAAGCGGATCACCATCGAACCCCAGCTCCCCTGTATGGTCTCGGGCAGAAGGTATGGCTATCCACCCGGGATCTGCCCCTCCATGTGAAATCCCACAAACTCTCCTCCCGGTTTATCTTCCCGTTTCCCATCTCTAAAATTATTATCCCCTCTGCTGTTTGTCTTCTATAGCTCCGTACCCTTGGTATACAACTCACCTTTTATGTGTCCAGAGTTTTGTTGCCCCGTACCCTTGGTATACAACCCACCTTTTATGTGTCCAGAGTTCTGTTGCCCCATACCCTTGGTACAACTCACCTTTTATGTGTCCAGAGTTCTGTTGCCCCGTACCCTTGGTACAACTCACCTTTTATGTGTCCAGAGTTCTGTTGCCCCGTACCCTTGGTACAACTCACCTTTTATGTGTCCAGAGTTCTGTTGCCCCGTACCCTTGGTACAACTCACCTTTCATGTGTCCAGAGTTCTGTTGCCCCGTACCCTTGGTATACAACTCACCTTTTATGTGTCCAGAGTTAAACCCATATCTCACAGCCCTTTGCCTGCCCCTGTTGGATTAATAAACTGTTGTTAATTCGACGTTGTCTGTATCTGGGTCTTACCTTGAAACGTGATACCCATAGTGCTGGGCCCTGGTCAAAAGTAGTGCACTAGATAGGGAATAGGGTGTCATTTGGCATGCATCCCAAGACTATTCTGGGCTACACCTCACGCACAACCAAACTCTTAGGGTGTTTTCACATACAGTGCGAAAGTATTCAGAACCCTTGACTTTTTACACATTTTGTTAGGTTACAGCCTTATTCTATAATAGATTAAATTGTTTTTTTTCTCCTCATCAATCTACACACAATACCCTGTAATGACCAAGCAAAACCCGTTTTTTTGAAATTTGTGCAAATTTATAATAAAAACAAAGATATACCACATTTACATAAGTATTCAGACTCTTTACTCAGTACTTTGTTGAAGCACCTTTGGCAGTGATTACAGCATTGAGTCTTCTTGGGTATGACGCTACAAGCTTGGCACACCTGTACTTGGGGAGTTTCTCACATTCTTATCTGCAGATTCTCTCAAGCTCTGTCAGGTTTGATGGTGAGCTTCACTGCACAGCTATTTTCAGATCTTTCCAGAGATGTTCGATCGGGTTCAAGTCCGGGCTCTGGCTGGGCCACTCAAGGACAATCAGAGACTTGTCCCGAAGCCACTCCTGCGTTGTCTTGGCTGTGTGCTTAGGGTCGTTGTCCTGTTGGAAGGGGAACCTTCGCCCCAGTCTGAAGTCCTGAGCGCTCTGGAGCAAGTTTTCATCAAGGATCTCTCTGTACTATACTCTGTTCATCTTTGCCTCAATCCTGACTAGTCTCCCAGTCCCTGCCGCTGAAAAACATCCCCACAGCATGGTGCTGTCACCTCCCTTCTCCCCCAATTGCTCAGTTTTGCCGGGAGGACACCTCTAGGAAGAATCTTGGTGGTTCCAAATTTCTTCCATTTAATAATGATGGAGGCCACAGTGTTCTTGGGGACCTTCAATGCGGTAATTCTGGTTTTTATTGTTAATAAATTTGCTAAAATTGGGGGAAAAAAAACTGTTTTCGCTTTGTCATTACGGGGTGTTGTGTGTAGTTTGCTGAGGATTTGTTTTATTTTATTTAATCCATTATAGAATAAGGCTGTAACGTAAGAAAAAGTGGAAAAAGGTAAGGGGTGTGAATACTTTCAGAAAGCACTTTATAATCCTCTTAAAAATAAACAATCTCAGTCCTCTTTAAAGTTAACTCTGGGGCAAAAAAAGCAAAATAACTTGGTTCTCTTTGTATTCACACTGCCCTTGTCTTTGAATGAGGACTCAACTCTTTACCAGTTCATTTCACCTATTTTGTGGACCGAGTCTTCTGCATTCACAATGCTATGTTTAGAAAAGAACCTAGATCTTTTTCCAAACATTCACTCAATGCACTCTGGGTTTTTACAAAGTGCAGGACAAGTCATTCCATCAGAATGTTTTAGACAGACAGACAGACACAGACAGACAGACAGACAGACAGACAGACAGACAGACAGACAGACAGACAGACAGACAGACAGACAGACAGACAGACAGACAGACAGACAGACAGACAGACAGACAGACAGACAGACAGACAGACAGACAGACAGACAGACAGACAGACAGACAGATAGATAGATAGATAGATAGATAGATAGATAGATAGATAGAATCTACTTATATTTTGGAAGCTTATAGATTGCGTTTAGTTAAAATATGAGACATAATTATTGTAATCAGAAGATACTATCAACATTAGTATATTATTGGTAACAGAATAAATAGCAGAAGAATAACAGCAGATCAAATAATTCTGTAATTGAAAATTGTACACCCAATTGAAAAATGTAGGCTGCTACCCAATGTTGTGATTCTCACCAATTATATTGTCTTCTCACTACAAACAAACCTGGGGAGATTTGTGTTCACATTGCCCTAACAAAAGGGAACTAGACCGTGGAATTCAAGCTAACCGAACTCAGACCACCTCTCGAGATGGTCTCAGTTCGGTTTGCTTCGGGGGCCTCTTTGAGAGGTCAGAGTTCCATTGGAGTGTTCACATCGCACACAAAAAAAACAACAAACCGAGTTACAAAAATTGCCTGAAATAGACCAATTGTGAAAACACCCTTAGCAAAAAAAAAAATCAATCTAGAACCTAAAACCTTTCATTACCTGTCCCCATAGGATAATTCTGTGAATAACCCTTTTCGGTTCTAGGTAGGAACACTCTGGGTTCCATGTTCTACATGGAACTGAAATGGGTTCTACCTGGAACCAAAAAGGGTTCTCCTATGGGAACAGTCGAAGAACCTATTTCCCGAAGAGTGCACTGATCACTGCTCAATAAACTAGTAAAACAACTAGGACTATAAACACAAGACTGTGATGACAATCAACTACCTATGAGTGAAACTACCGCTGCTCAGACTACAGTTACTGTCCCACAGTACACACACAAAGCTACGTTTCAAATGACACCCTATCCCTTACATAAAGCCATTAGAAAGTTTACTATAGCCTATAGGATCATTCTGCATATTTTAAACAAACCACAACTACTTTAATCTATTTCCAAATTAGGGTATTTCTACTATCACCTGACTGCTGGGTGTGTGTGTGTTTCAGCTGGTGTCCTGTGCCAGAAGTATCCCAGAAAGCACAGCGTCATGATGAACTTCCTGTCCAACATGCTCCGTGATGACGTAAATGGAACACCCCGACATAGGGAATAGAGGGACATTCGGAACACAGCCCAACAGATCAATAAGTGATCTGATCGATGGGTTATATTACAGGACATGTTTATTAAAGGACCTACATCTACAGGTAGAGGAGTGGAGAACAAAAACAGAATCCAGCATAAATTAAAATTACAACTCAAAATAAATACATAAATATTATTTCATGCAGATTTACTGGATGTGTGTGTGTGTGTGTGTGTGTGTGTGTGTGTGTGTGTGTGTGTGTGTGTGTGTGTGTGTGTGTGTGTGTGTGTGTGTGTGTGTGTGTGTGTGTGTGTGTGTGTGTGTGTGTGTGTGTGTGTGTGTGTGCGTGAGGAGACTTAATTGCAGAAGGAGGAAAGGAATATCCTGCTTTAGGAGAGATGATGAGAGGAACAACAAAATGACTTTTCGGTTTCACCACTATCTCACTGAAACACTCAGCCAGGAACTCCTAGGAGACACACACACACGCTGGGAAAGTAATTCTACTTGGTTCGAAATTCTGGGAAAGACTGAGACAAATCTGACTGTTGATGTAGGTTGATGTATTTAATACAAACGACACTCATCATAATAATACCTGTGATCTAAGAATGCATGAAATAATACTGTTAGGGAATGAATATGGAGAGACAACGATACTGTACAATGGTTACACCCCTCCCAAACTATAAACCATCGTTTCAAAAAATCCTGTTCCTGGTAACCCAAAAGTTGTTGACACACCTGATTAACTAACGGTGATTAGTTGATTAGTTGAATCAGGTGTGTTAGTACGCTAGGGAAGAAACCTCTTTGGGTCTCCAGGTACGCTAGGGAAGAAACCTCTTTGGGTCTCCAGGTACGCTAGGGAAGAAACCTCTTTGGGTCCCCAGGACCGGGGATTAAATAACACCTTCTAGAACAAAACATAGAGCCATATTGACAGGGACACAACATGGACAATGATAACGAACAATGATAATGATCAATGATAATGGTCAGGAAATAAAATCACATGGAAATTAAATGACATCAGAGAGAAAATAAAAATACATGGACAACAGAGATCGCAGCAAACCAAGACGTTAGATGAACGAGACAAGAGGGAAAGAAAAGAGAAAGAGATAGAGAGAGAATATATTCTACAGTACCAGACAAACGTTTGGACACACCTACTCATTCAAGGGTTTTTCTTTATGGTCTTTATCATCTTGTCATTTCCTTTTCAGCCAACAAGTTCTCAGCATATGTGGGAAGTCCTTCAAGACATTTGAAAATGCATTCCAGGTGACTTCCTCGTGAAGCTGGTTGAGAGAATGCCAAGAGTGTGCAAAGCTGTCATCAAGGCAAAGGTTGGCTACTTTGAAAAAACTCAAATTTATTTTGATTTGTTTAACACTTTTTTGGTTACTACATGATTCCATATGTGTTATTTTATGTTCATGTCCTCACTATTATTCTACAATGTAGAACATTGTAAAAATAAAGAATGAGTAGGTGTGTCCAAACTTTTGACTGGTACTGTAAATTCTCTCTCTCTCTCTCTCTCTCTCTCTCAATTTCAATTTCAATTTTCTCTCTGTCAAATTCAAAAAATAAAAAGAGAGACAATTGAAATTGAAAGAGAGAAACTTTAAATTGAAAGAGAGAAAATTTAAATTGAAAGATATAAATTTTAAATTGAGAGAGAGATATGGAGAGAGAGATATGGAGAGAGAGAATGGAGGGAGAGAGAGATTGGAGGGAGAGAGATTGGAGGGAGAGAGAGAGATTGGAGGGAGAGAGAGATTGGAGGGAGAGAGAGATTGGAGGGAAAGAGAGATTGGAGGGAGAGAGATTGGAGGGAGAGAGAGTGGAAAGTGCGATTGTGTCTGGTTTGCTGTTTCTCTTATTGCTTCATCATTACAATAAAAGACAAACAACAACATCTATTGTGATACATTGTGGATGAAGACATGTACACAAAGTCACAGATGCAAGAACAACAAGAACACACAAATGTGTAGGTGGATTTCAGCTCCACATTTATCTGGTTACGCACCTGGTTACACACCTGGTTACGCACCTGGTTACACACCTGGTCACGCACATGGTTAGACACCTGGTTACACACCTGGTTACGCACCTGGTTAGACACCTGGTTACGCACCTGGTTAGGCAACTGGTTAGGCACCTGGTTAGGCACCTGTACAGACGTAAATAACCAAACAGAATGAGAGGAGGATGCAACTCAATGGATGGTGTTCTAGGTGATGATACACTGACACATGACTGAGGAGAGACTGAAGAATGGACAGAGGGAGAGAGAGCGAGAGAGAGAGAGAGAGAGAGGAGGATGAGAGAGAGGAAGACGAGAGAGTGAGATACTGCGATACAATGGCATTCCAACTCACACATGTTAACTAAAGTGTATTTTCCTCTCAAGAGTCCAGAAGGAAAGCAGTTCTGAGTAGAAGAGAACAGAAAAAAAAAGTATTGTAGTTTATAGAGAAACCAGTCTTGTAGTGTAAAGAGAAACCAGTCTTGTAGTTTATAGAGAAACCAGTCTTGTAGTTTATAGAGAAACCAGTCTTGTAGTGTAAAGAGAAACCAGTCTTGTAGTTTATAGAGAAACCAGTCTTGTAGTGTAAAGAGAAACCAGTCTTGTAGTGTAAAGAGAAACCAGTCTTGTAGTTTATAGAGAAACCAGTCTTGTAGTGTAAAGAGAAACCAGTCTTGTAGTGTAAAGAGAAACCAGTCTTGTAGTTTATAGAGAAACCAGTCTTGTAGTTTATAGAGAAACCAGTCTTGTAGTTTATAGAGAAACCAGTCTTGTAGTGTAAAGAGAAACCAGTCTTGTAGTTTATAGAGAAACCAGTCTTGTAGTGTAAAGAGAAACCAGTCTTGTAGTGTAAAGAGAAACCAGTCTTGTAGTTTATAGAGAAACCAGTCTTGTAGTTTATAGAGAAACCAGTCTTGTAGTTTATAGAGAAACCAGTCTTGTAGTTTAAAGAGAAACCAGTCTTGTAGTTTATAGAGAAACCAGTCTTGTAGTTTATAGAGAAACCAGTCTTGTAGTTTATAGAGAAACCAGTCTTGTAGTGTAAAGAGAAACCAGTATTGTAGTGTAAAGAGAAACCAGTCTTGTAGTGTAAACAGAAACCAGTCTTGTAGTGTAAAGAGAAACCAGTCTTGTAGTTTATAGAGAAACCAGTCTTGTAGTTTATAGAGAAACCAGTCTTGTAGTTTATAAAGAAACCAGTCTTGTAGTTTATAGAGAAACCAGTCTTGTAGTGTAAAGAGAAACCAGTCTTGTAGTTTAAAGATTAACCAGTCTTGTAGTTTGTAGAGAAACCAGTCTTGTAGTTTATAGAGAAACCAGTCTTGTAGTTTATAGAGAAACCAGTCTTGTAGTTTATAGAGAAACCAGTCTTGTAGTTTATAGAGAAACCAGTCTTGTAGTGTAAAGAGAAACCAGTCTTGTAGTTTAAAGATTAACCAGTCTTGTAGTTTATAGAGAAACCAGTCTTGTAGTTTATAGAGAAACCAGTCTTGTAGTGTAAAGAGAAACCAGTCTTGTAGTTTATAGAGAAACCAGTCTTGTAGTGTAAAGAGAAACCAGTCTTGTAGTTTATAGAGAAACCAGTCTTGTAGTGTAAAGAGAAACCAGTCTTGTAGTTTATAGAGAAACCAGTCTTGTAGTTTATAGAGAAACCAGTCTTGTAGTGTAAAGAGAAACCAGTCTTGTAGTTTATAGAGAAACCAGTCTTGTAGTGTAAAGAGAAACCAGTCTTGTAGTTTATAGAGAAACCAGTCTTGTAGTTTATAGAGAAACCAGTCTTGTAGTTTATAGAGAAACCAGTCTTGTAGTGTAAAGAGAAACCAGTCTTGTAGTTTATAGAGAAACCAGTCTTGTAGTTTATAGAGAAACCAGTCTTGTAGTGTAAAGAGCAACGTTCAGCTCTGAGAGGATTAAAAACAAATCACACTGGATTAACCAGCAACCGCAAGAATATTATACCGTGTGTGTGACACAGACAAAACCAACAATTTCCTGTGAGCCAGAGAGAAGGACAGGGGAGCTGGAGAGAGGACAGGGAGAGATAGAGAGGGGAGAGGGGAGAGAAGCAGAGGGAGAAGGAGAGATAGAGAGATGGAGAGGGAGAGATGGAAAGGGGAGAGAGGAGTGGGAGAGATTGATAGGGGAGAGAGGAAAGAGGGAAATAACTATTGTGCTGAATTATACTGCTGTATTGTACTGAACCATATGTACTGAACCATACTGCTGTATTCTACTGAACCATACCACTGTTCTGTACTGAACCATACCACTGTATTGTACTGAACCATACCACTGTTCTGAACTGAACCATACCACTGTACTGTACTGAACCATACCACTGTACTGTACTGAACCATACCACTGTACTGTACTGAACCATACCACTGTACTGAACCCTACTGCTGGACATAACTGAACCATACCGCTGTACTGTACTGAACCATACCACTGTACTGTACTGAACCATACCACTGTACTGTACTGAACCATACCACTGTTCTGTACTGAACCATACCACTGTACTGTACTGAACCATACCACTGTACTGTACTGAACCATACCACTGTACTGAACCCTACTGCTGGACAGAACTGAACCATACCGCTGTACTGTACTGAACCATACCACTGTACTGTACTGAACCATACCACTGTACTGTAATGAACCATACCACTGTTCTGTACTGAACCATACCACTGTACTGTACTGAACCATACCACTGTTCTGAACCATACTGCTGGACAGAACTGAACCATACTGCTGTATTGTACTGAACCATACCACTGTACTGAACCATACTACTGGACAGAACTGAACCATACTGCTGTATTGTACTGAACCATACCGCTGTACTGAACCATACTGCTGGACAGAACTGAACCATACCACTGTACTGTACTGAACCATACCACTGTACTGTACTGAACCATACCACTGTACTGTACTGAACCATACTGCTGGACAAAACTGAACCATACCAATGTACTGTACTGAACCATACCACTGTACTGTACAGAACCATACCACTGTACTGTACTGAACCATATCACTGTACTGTACTGAACCATACTGCTGTACTGTACTGAACTATACCACTGTACTGTACTGAACCATACCACTGTACTGAACCATACTGCTGTACTGTACTGAACTATACCACTGTACTGTACTGAACTATACCACTGTACTGTACTGAACCATACCACTGTACTGTACTGAACCATACCGCTGTACTGTACTGAACCATACTGCTGTACTGTACTGAACTATACCACTGTACTGTACTGAACCATACCACTGTACTGAACCATACTGCTGTACTGTACTGAACTATACCACTGTACTGTACTGAACTATACCACTGTACTGTACTGAACTATACCACTGTACTGTACTGAACCATACTTCTGTACTGAACCATACCACTGTACTGTACTGAACCATACTGCTGTACTGAACCATACCACTGTACTGTACTGAACCATACCACTGTACTGTACTGAACCATACCACTGTACTGTACTGAACCATACCACTGTACTGTACTGAACCATACCACTGTACTGTACTGAACCATACTGCTGTACTGTACTGAACTATACCACTGTACTGTACTGAACCATACCACTGTACTGTACTGAACCATACCACTGTACTGTACTGAACCATACCACTGTACTGTACTGAACCATACCACTGTACTGTACTGAACCATACCACTGTACTGTACTGAACCATACCACTGTACTGTACTGAACTATACCACTGTACTGTACTGAACCATACCACTGTACTGTACTGAACCATACCACTGTACTGTACTGAACCATACTGCTGTACTGAACCATACCACTGTACTGTACTGAACTGCTATATTCTACATGTAACCCACTTAACCAAGTAGCTGCAAGGCTCCATAATAAACTACCAGACCATGTAGATGAGGCAACACACAGTATAATCCATCACTGAGTGGCTGGAAGGGAAAAGCCATTAGTCTGAAAGTGATCCTGCATAATGTGAGCAGGTCATATGGTTTACCAGTGGACATGGCAGTAAACTACTGTTCAGGGCTATAGAGTCAGTGCATGTGTGGGAGGGTACTGTTCTCTCAGCATTTAGAGACACAGAGATACCTACTAAAAATACACATTCTTGTCTGTACCCAGGAACACACTGAACTCTATATAATGTAGTTAGAGAGAGAGAGAGAGAGAGAGAGTGACAGAGAGAGAGAGAGAGAGAGAGAGAGAGAGACAGAGAGAGAGAGACCTGCTAAAAATACACATTCTTGTCTGTACCCAGGAACGCACTGAACTCTATATAATGTAGCTAGAGAGAGACAGAGAGAGAGAGAGAGAGAGAGAGAGAGAGAGAGAGAGAGAGAGAGAGAGAGACAGGAACACACTGAACTCTATATAATGTAGCTAACCTAATAAACAACCTCAATATGAGTGGACGGTCAGACGGTCTGCTAGAGTTCAGCTAGAGACAGAGAGCTACTGATGGAATATCATATACTGACTCTGTGAAGATTAATACCAAATTGGAGAGAGAGGGAGGGGAGAGAGGGGAGGGGAGGAGAGAGGGGGAGGGCATAGAGGGGAGAGAGAGAGAGAAAGAGAGAGAGAGAGAGAGAGAGAGAGAGAGAGAGAGGTGGGCTATAATAATCTGTGACCCTCTATTTCTCAGCACAGCTATGCTCCCAAGTCTTACAGGGTGTCACAGCAACACAAAGGAAACTGAATAATAATCTCCAGCCCAGAAATACACTCCAGCTCTCCTGATTCACTAAGCCTGAACATTTGAATAAGTGATATTATGAGGCCAACTCAGAACACCCAGAGAGATAGTTGTAGCAACGTTCTCTCACTAGTGCTTGTCTGGTGAGTACTGGTAGCTAAAAAATGCACAATTTTCACATGTTGATGTAGGGGTGGTGCTAGAGATGAATATGAAGTAGAAAAACTGAAATGTTCCTTTAAATTTCAAGTATTTAGTCAGGAGTGAAAATTAGAACAGACAGTCAGTGGGGTGCATCTCAATAGTCTAGAGTGGTTTCCTCTCGTTCATCTCTCCTTCACCTGCACTGATCTGGAAATACTTGCTGACCAATGGAAGGCTGGAAGATAACTGGCTGATTAATGGGGATTCATCTTCTTTACTCATTGAACAAAAGTACTATGGAGTCCTAACTGACAATCCAATAGGATCCTCAGTCATTCCTTGGTTGGCTGATCATTGACAGACCACAGCGTGTGTGTGTGTGTGTGTGTGTGTGTGTGTGTGTGTGTGTGTGTGTGTGTGTGTGTGTGTGTGTGTGTGTGTGTGTGTGTGTGTGTGTTTGTGAGAGAGTGAGTGAGTGAGTGAGTGAGTGAGTGAGTGAGTGAGTGAGTGAGTGAGTGAGAGGAAGAGAGAGAGAGAGAGAGGGAGAGAGGGAGAGAGAGAGAGAGAGAGGGAGAGAGAGAGAGAGAGAGAGAGAGAGAGAGGTGAGAGAGAGAGAGAGAGAGAGAGAGGGGTGAGAGAGTACAGCTGTTAGCTGCTGGAACATTCAGTAAAGGTGAGACAGCGTTTAGGGCTCTACATTCAGTAAAGGTGAGACAGCGTTTAGGGCTCTACATTCAGTAAAGGTGAGACAGCGTTTAGGGCTCTACATTCAGTAAAGGTAAGACAACGTTTAGGGCTCTACATTCAGTAAAGGTGAGACAACGTTTAGGGCTCTACATTCAGTAAAGGTGAGACAGCGTTTAGGGCTCTACATTCAGTAAAGGTGAGACAGCGTTTAGGGCTCTACATTCAGTAAAGGTGAGACAGCGTTTAGGGCTCTACATTCAGTAAAGGTGAGACAGCGTTTAGGGCTCTACATTCAGTAAAGGTGAGACAACGTTTAGGACTCTACATTCAGTAAAGGTGAGACAGCGTTTAGGGCTCTACATTCAGTAAAGGTGAGACAGCGTTTAGGGCTCTACATTCAGTAAAGGTGAGAGGGGCTGTGAGACAGCATTTAGGGCTCTACATTCAGTAAAGGTGAGACAGCGTTTAGGGCTCTACATTCAGTAAATGTGAGACAGCGTTTAGGGCTCTACATTCAGTAAAGGTGAGAGGGGCTGTGAGACAGCGTTTAGGGCTCTACATTCAGTAAATGTGAGACAGCGTTTAGGGCTCTAGATTCAGTAAAGGTGAGACAGCGTTTAGGGCCCTACATTCAGTAAAGGTGAGAGGGGCTGTGAGACAGCGTTTATGGCTCTACATTCAATAAAGGTGAGAGGGGGTGTGAGACAGCGTTTAGGGCTCTACATTCAGTAAAGGTGAGACAGCGTTTAGGGCTCTACATTCAGTAAAGGTGAGACAACGTTTAGGGCTCTACATTCAGTAAAGGTGAGACAGCGTTTAGGGCTCTACATTCAGTAAAGGTGAGACAGCGTTTAGGGCTCTACATTCAGTAAAGGTGAGAGAAGCTGTGAGATAGTGTTTAGGGCTCTACATTCATGCTACAGCATATGTGTGTGTGTTTCTCTGGAGAGGAGAGGAGCGGAAAGGAGGAAAGAGGATGAGGGTAGAGGAGAGTGGGTCATCCTAATCGACTAATTGTTTAGTAGGCTTGAGGGCCAGATTCCACGATCGATTACTCATGCCTGACCATGTCAATCAAACTCTGCACGTCACACACACACACACACACACACACACACACACACACACACACACACACACACACAAACACACACACACACACCCACACACACAAACACACACACACACACACACACACACACACACACACACACACACAAACACACACACACACACCCACACACACAAACACACACACACACACACAAATGAAAGCGCTGCAGTGAAAGAGGAAGGCCTGTGATTGAGGACAGCATTAAAACCTCATTAGTGTCTGTGGCTGAATTACCAACGCGCAGCATCACAGCCTTTCAACAGCAGGTCTTCCCTAATTTCTTAGAGAAACACATTGGCCGTATCCAAAATAGCACCCGGACACAGTGCCCTATGTAGGGAAAAGGTTGCGAATTGTGTACGCAGTCATTCTTCCACTTGAGTTGCATGCTCCCGTTACAGTACATTCTAGCACAGTATCCGTGGCTAGATGTCACATGGCACCCTATTCCCTAAATAGTGCACTACCTTTCGGTCACTATCTGGCTATACGGGAAGTATCCAAAGGAGATAAGTGACTGAGAGTACTGCACTACGTAAGGCGTGTCCCACTACCGGAGGCAGAAACCTCTCCGTCATCGAGATCTCCACAACGTCAAGAGACTACTGACAAACCATCAACATGGGGAGAAACAGTCAAGGAACTAATATCATCGGAATTGTAACGTGAATTTCCAGAATTCCTGAAGCAGCAGCGTGACAGGTCAAAAGGTCGGACCCTTCTGTAACTCTAAGGATTGTGGGAATTGTAGTTTCTCCGTTCTCTAGTGACTCTAGGCTGTAGACTGGGCCTTGTTGTTTTCCTGAGAACATAGAAGAGGTGTGTTATAGAGAATGGGGAGGGGGGGGGGGTCTGTCTGTCTCTCTTTCTGTCTGTATGTCTGTCTGTCTGTGTGTGTTGTCTTACCCTGCGTGGTCTGAGGTCTGAAGCAGGGCCGGAAGGGGAGGGGCTTGGAGATTTCCCCGAGCCAGGAGTGGACAGCTGACTGGTCGGATTCCCGTTCACTAGAGAGAGAGAGAGAGATCTTGACAATGGGTTATTTTGACACTTGGTTATTGTTGTTACTGTTGTCCCGTTGACCATTTTGATGCTCATTTTTATATTGTAAATATCCAAAATAAGCTTTGGCAATATGTACATTGTTACGTCATGCCAATAAAGCAAATTGAATTGAATTGAGAGAAAGACAGAGACAACGAGAGAGACAAAGAGAGGGACAAAGAGAGAGACAAAGAGAGAGACAAAGAGAGAGACAAAGACAGAGACAAAGAGAGAGACAAAGACAGAGACAAAGACAGAGACAAAGAGAGAGACAAAGACAGAGACAAAGAGAGAGACAAAGACAGAGACAAAGACAGAGACAAAGAGAGAGACAAAGAGAGAGACAGAGACAAAGACAGAGACAAAGACAGAGACAAAGAGAGAGACAAAGAGAGAGACAAAGAGAGAGACAAAGACAGAGACAAAGAGAGAGACAAATAGAGAGACAAAGACAGAGACAAAGAGAGAGACAAAGAGAGAGACAACGAGAGAGACAAAGACAGAGACAAAGAGAGAGACAAAGAGAGAGACAAAGACAGAGACAAAGAGAGAGACAAAGACAGAGACAAAGAGAGAGACAAAGAGAGAGACAAAGACAGAGACAAAGAGAGACAAAGACAGAGACAAAGAGAGAGACAAAGAGAGAGACAACGAGAGAGACAAAGACAGAGACAAAGAGAGAGACAAAGACAGAGACAAAGAGAGAGACAAAGAGAGAGACAACGAGAGAGACAAAGACAGAGACAAAGAGAGAGACAAATAGAGAGACAAAGACAGAGACAAAGAGAGAGACAAAGAGAGAGACAACGAGAGAGACAAAGAGAGAGACAAAGACAGAGACAAAGACAGAGACAAAGCGAGACACAAAGACACAGAGAGAGAAATGGAAAGTACTTGAACAAGAGAAGGGTGTAAAAGAGAGAGGATGGAGTGAGAGAAGTGGGTAGCAGGAACGAATAGAGAGAAAGAAGAGAGGAGAGGGACAGAAATCAAGTTAGTGGGTGAATTAATAGTTTAAAAAAGCAGCAGTATTTTCTCCTTTATTTGTGTCTGTCTCTGAACAACTTACTCACTCTCCCTTCATATCCACAGAAATGAGATGTGTCTGTCTCTGAACTTACTCTCCCTTCATATCCACAGAAATGAGATGTGTCTGTCTCTGAACTTACTCACTCTCCCTTCATATCCACAGAAATGAGATGTGTCTTTCTCTGAACTTACTCACTCTCCCTTCATATCCACAGAAATTAGATGCGTCTGTCTCTGAACAACTTACTCCCTCTCCCTTCATATCCACAGAAATTAGATGTGTCTGTCTCTGAACTTACTCACTCTCCCTTCATATCCACAGAAATGAGATGTGTCTGTCTCTGAACTTACTCCCTCTCCCTTCATATCCACAGAAATGAGATGTGTCTGTCTCTGAACTTACTCACTCTCCCTTCATATCCACAGAAATGAGATGTGTCTGTCTCTGAACTTACTCACTCTCCCTTCATATCCACAGAAATGAGATGTGTCTGTCTCTGAACGTACTCACTCTCCCTTCATATCCACAGAAATGAGATGTGTCTGTCTCTGAACTTACTCTCCCTTCATATCCACAGAAATTAGATGTGTCTGTCTCTGAACTTACTCACTCTCCCTTCATATCCACAGAAAGGAGAAGAGGAGGATAAGAGGAGGAGAAGAGGTGGTGGACAAAAGGAGGAGGAGGAATAGAAAGGGAGGAGGAGGAATAGAAAGGGAGGAGGAGGAATAGAAAGGGAGGAGGAGGAATAGAAACCCACAAAACTGATCCTTCATTCAGTCCAAAATAAACCCATCTTGTGTCAATACAACTTGTTTTACTAGACCACCTCACACCTGCCTGCCTGGTGTCAACGAATAGGAAGTTCACAACGGTGGCGTGATATAACTGGCGCTGTAACAGTAGCAGTATCAGAGACAGCCACAGTTCCTTTCAATCTGCTGCCGTCACTTTCAAAGCAGAAGATCTGAACACTTTTACCAGACATTGGTTCACGTGATAGAAAAAGCTTTGGAGAAAAAAATGAAAACGTTTTGGCAACGTAAAAGAAAGCAGGCGTTTCTTATTGGAAAGTTGACACAAATTTCAGCCCGTTTGCCTCGGTTTTATTTAGTGAATACAACCCTGTCTCCAATGGAGGCTGGTGGGAGGAGGTATTTGAGGACGGGCTTATTGGAATGGCAGGAATGGAATAAATGGAACGGAGTTTCTGGGATTCCTGAGGAGGCATCCTATAATCTGGACGGGGCGATCAGAGAGCTCATGCAATCCGTCTCGCAACTTCCTAGAGACTGTAAACAAGGTGGCTTTCCACCGAGTGCACAGACTTGGAACTCTGGTTTTTCAATGATGTTAAAGGTAATTATGATGCAACTATGATGGTGATACGATATGGATTATAATTATCATCATGAATATTAAGGCTATACACACACTACATGTTACACACAGAGACACTCAACCATGCAAATAGTTATTATTAACATGGCCAATTATAGTCTTACTCTTATCCAGACATCGTACTAACACTCTCCCTAAATCACATCCAATATCATACACATCAACCTACTCCAATTTACTACACACATAATATCTTGTCTCAATTGTCTAACATCTGTGGCATTGGCTCACAGTCAAACAGGCAAAGGAATAAAACAAATATTGCTAGAACATATTTCTTGAATTCTAAATATCAGACATTTGAAATCTCTAATTATGACCTGTCATAGTACCGCTTATCGCAGTGACTTTACAAGCACTAATTAGGGTAAATTTAGACTGAGAACAGTATCTAGTTATAGTAAGGGGCGAAATAACAATAGCCAGTTATAATTGTAACTATTTAGCAGATTATTTTTTAAAAAGAAGATCAGTCTTTACGTGGCTAAAAGAAAATCTTTTTGAATATGAAAGTAGATGAAAAAGACATTTAGCTCATTAATCTAAATGGTCTAAATCAGGATGATCCACACTCCTTCGAAAATATTTAGACCAATTTATTGAACTTACAGGCAACAAATGAACAAATCATTATGGTAGGAGACTATAACACAGTGTTAAGTACCTCAATGGACCGTAAAGGTCATCAATCTACAAACTATCATCACCGTGCCCTTAACTGTGACATGCTTAACACCCCGGCCATCCTACAATCTAAACTTGATGCCCTCAATCTCACACAAATTATCAATGAACCCACCAGGTACAACCCCAAATCCATAAATACGGGCACCCTCATAGATATCATCCTAACCAACTTGCCCTCTAAATACACCTCTGCTGTCTTCAACCAGGATCTCAGCAATCGCTGCCTCATTGCCTGCATCCGTAATGGGTCTGCGATCAAATAGCCACCCCTCATCACTGTCAAACGCTCCCTGAAACACTTCAGCGAGCAGGCCTTTCTAATCGACCTGACCCGGGTATCCTGGAAGGATATTGACCTCATCCCGTCAGTAGAGGATGCCTGGTTATTCTTTAAAAATGCCTTCCTCTCCATCTTAAATAAGCATGCCCAATTCAATTTTTTTTAACCAGGAACAGATATAGCCCTTGGTTCTCTCCAGACCTGACTGCCCTTGAACAGCACAAAAATATCCTGTGGCGTACTGCATTAGCATTGAACAGCCCCCGTGATATGCAACATTTCAGGGAAGTTAGGAACAAATATACACAGGCAGTTAGGAAGCTAAGGCTAGCTTTTTCAAACAGAAATGTGCATCCTGAAGCACAAACCATAAAAGTTCACTGTAAAGTCCATGGAGAATAAGATCACCTCCTCCCAGCTTCCCACTGCACTGAGGCAAGGAAACACTGTTACCACCGATAAATCCACAATAATTGAGAATTTCAAAAAGCTTTTTCTATGGCTGGCCATGCATTCCACCTAGCTACTCCTACCCCGGTCAACAGCCCTGCGCCCCCCACAGCAACTCGCCCAAACCTCCCCGACTTCTCCTTCACCCAAATCCAGATAGCTGATGTTCTGAAAGAGCTGCAAAATCTGGACCCCTACAAAGCAGTCGAGCTAGACAATCTGGACACTCTCTTTCTAAAATTATCTGCCGAAATTGTCGCAACCCCTATTACTATCCTGTTCGCATAAATTGGAAAGCTTCTGCGGTCATCCCACTCTTCAAAGGGGGAGACACTCTAGACCCAAACTGCTACAGACCTATATATATTCTACCCTGCCTTTCCAAGGTCTTTGAAAGCCAAGTTAACAAACAGATTACCAACCATTTTGAATCTCACCGTACCTTTTCCACTATGCAATCTGGTTTCAGAGCTGGTCATGGGTGCACCTTATCGACGTTCAAGGTCCTAAACGATATCATAACCACCATCGATAAGAGACATTACTGTGCAGCCGTATTCATTGACCTGGCTAAGGCTTTCGACTCTGTCAATCACAACATTCTTATTGGCAGACTCAACAACCTTGGTTTCTCAAAAGACTGCCTCGCCTGGTTCACCAACTACTTCTCAGATAGAGTTCAGTATGTCAAATCGGAGGGCCTGTTGTCCGGACCTCTGGCAGTCTCTATGGGGGTTCAATTCTCGGGCCGACTCTTTTCTCTGTTTTCATAAATGATGTCTTATTGGCTACATAATTCGTATTAAATTTCCACATGGACGGGGATATTGGAAATTTAATCAAAGTTGACTGGAGGACAATTTATTTTTAACTAGCGTCACGGTCTTTGTGCAAATAAAGAAGAATGTATCCTTATCACGCTGCGCCTTGGTCTCATCGTTATGACGAACGTGACAAAACAGCAGAAATAGGAAAGTATACCAGTTTCATTTGAGGAACAGGATTTCGACAGAGATTTTTGATGTACCGATTCCATGGTACAGGGTGTATGAGTTGATATATAAAACAACGTAAGATTCAAGACTTTGTGCTTTTCAGCTAAAATTATCATATAGAAGTCTTGCCACCAACAATTTTAAGACTATTTAAAAGGACCTCTATGGACTTGGTTTCTTTCTGCCGGCCTGGTTTCCTGGGTCATGACAGAGCAAACATGGAAAACAAGGTTTGTGTTATTTTAAAACCAGTTAATTTAAGCAGTTTAGTCGTTCTCTAAAACTATCTAGAATGATCCAATCTATAGCTAGCTAACAAAACTCGACATAGCTAGATAGCTAGCTAACATTAGATAGGTTGATGCAATCATGAGGCCAGCAGCTAACATGAACCGTTTTGACTCACTGAATAAATATAAATATGTTTGGCTAAAGAATAAATGATGAAAGATAAAGAAGATGAAACTAGTAGTAGCAGCAGTAGTAGTAGTAGCAGCAGTAGTAGTAGCAGTAGTAGCAGCAGTAGTAGCAGTAGTAGTAGTAGCAGTAGTAGTAGTAGCAGCAGTAGTAGTAGTAGTAGTAGCAGCAGTAGTAGCAGTAGTAGTAGTAGCAGTAGTAGTAGTAGCAGTAGTAGTAGTAGTAGCAGTAGTAGTAGCAATAGTAGTAGTAGCAGCAGTAGTAGTAGTAGCAGCAGTAGTAGTAGCAATAGTAGTAGTAGAAGCAGCAGTACTAGTATCAGTAGTAGTAGTAGCAGAAGTCGTAGTAGTATCAGCAGTAGTAGTAGCAGCAGTAGTGGTAGTAGTAAATACAGCAGCAGTAGTAGTATTAGCAGTACTAGTAGTATTAGCAGTAGTAGCGTAGTAAATTGAAGCCAAACTCAGAATGAACTCATCACAACACAGACCTGAGTGAGAAACCAGGATCTAACTAAGACTGCTCTCTCTTATTAAAAATATTGTGAGAAAATGTGTCATTTCCTGTCTCGCTGTTTCATGTCCATGACAATCTGTCCAAGAGAGATTACAGGTGGATTCACTTGTCAGTCACAGTGGTCTCCTAGCTACCGCGTACAGAGAGCTTAATCAACAACTATGTTTGGTTGCACCAGCACCTCGTTGTTTGACTCTGCCATAGAATTAGGAATTAGAATACACATTTAATAGGATCTCTATGGACTCTGCACTTGGTTTCTTTCTGCCGGCCTGGTTTCCTGGGTCATGACAGAGCAAACATGGAAAACAAGGTTTGTGTTATTTTAAAACCAGTTAATTTAAGCAGTTTAGTCGTTCTCTAAAACTATCTAGAATGATCCAATCTATAGCTAGCGCACAAAACAACTAACGTAAGCTCGACATAACCTAGCTAGCTAGATAGCTAACATTAGATAGGTTGATGGAATGATGCAGTCAGCAGTTAACGTTAATAGTTTTGACTCACTGAATAAATATGTTTGGCTAAAGATTAAAGGATAAGGATGAAAGTAGCAGTAGCAGTAGTAATAGCAGTAGCAGCAGTAGTAGTAGAACGAATAGCAGTAGTATTATTATTAGTAGTAGAAAGAGTAGTAGTAGTAGTAATAGCAGTAGCAGTAGTAGCAGTAGTAATAGCAGTAGCAGTAGTAGTAGTATAAATAATAGTAGTATTATTAATAGTAGCAGTAGTAGTAGAAAGAATCTTAGTAATAGCAGTAGTAGCAGTAGTAGAAAGAATAGTAGTAGTAGCAGTAGTAGTAGTAGAAAGAATAGTATTATTATTATTAGTAGTAGTAGTATAAAGAATAGTAGTAATAGCAGTAGCGGTAGTAGCAGTAGTAAAAGCAGTAGCAGTAGTAGTAGCAGAAAGAATAGTAGCAGTAGTAGTAGTAGTAGTAGTAGTAAAAGAGTAATAGCAGTAGAGGTAGTAGTATTAGCAGTAGCAGTAGTAGTAGTAGAAAGAATGGTAGTATTAGTAGCAGTAGTAGTTGTAGAAAGATTAGTAGTAATAGCAGTAGCAGTAGTAGCAGTAGTAGTAGTAGTAGAAAGAATAGTAGTAGTAGTAGTAGCAGTAGTAATAGCAGTAGCAGAAGTAGAAAGAATAGTAGTATTAGTAGTAGTAGCAGAAGTAGTAGTATAAATAATAGTAGTAGCAGTAGTAGCAGTAGTAATAGCAGTAGCAGTAGTAGTATTAGTAGTAGTAACAGTAGTAGTAGCAGTAGTAGTAGCAGCAGTAATAGCAGTAGTAG
>NC_048593.1:40507712-40597712 GCF_013265735.2 Oncorhynchus mykiss
AGCAGCAGCAGTACTAGTAATAGTAGTAGTAGCAGCAACAGTACTAGTAATAGTAGTAGTAGTAACAGCAGCAGTACTAGTAATAGTAGTAGTAGCAGCAGCAGTACTAGTAATAGTAGTAGCACCAACAGTACTAGTAGTAGTAGTAGCACCAACAGTACTAGTAGTAGTAGTAGCACCAACAGTACTAGTAATAGTAGTAGTAGCACCAACAGTACTAGTAATAGTAGTAGCACCAACAGTACTAGTAGTAGTAGTAGCACCAACAGTACTAGTAGTAGTAGTAGTAGCAGCAACAGTACTAGTAATAGTAGTAGTAGCAGCAGCAGTACTAGTAGTAGTAGTAGTAGCAGCAACAGTACTAGTAATAGTAGTAGTAACAGCAGCAGTACTAGTAGTAGTAGTAGTAACATCAGCAGTACTAGTAATAGTAGTAGTAACAGCAGCAGTACTAGTAATAGTAGTAGTAACAGCAGCAGTACTAGTAGTAGTAGTAGTAACATCAGCAGTACTAGTAATAGTAATAGTAGCAGCAACAGTACTAGTAATAGTAGTAGTAACAGCAGCATTACTAGTAATAGTAGTAGTAACAGCAGCAGTACTAGTAATAGTAGTAGTAACAGCAGCATTACTAGTAATAGTAGTAGTAACAGCAGCAGTACTAGTAATA
The DNA here is from genome assembly GCF_013265735.2 of Oncorhynchus mykiss. Classification (NCBI taxonomy): domain Eukaryota; kingdom Metazoa; phylum Chordata; class Actinopteri; order Salmoniformes; family Salmonidae; genus Oncorhynchus; species Oncorhynchus mykiss. The sequence goes on from NC_048593.1 coordinate 40,508,383, forward strand.
GTAGTAGTAGTAGTAACAGCAGCAGTACTAGTAATAGTAGTAGTAACAGCAGCAGTACTAGTAATAGTAGTAGTAACAGCAGCAGTACTAGTAATAGTAGTAGTAACAGCAGCAGTACTAGTAATAGTAGCAGTAACAGCAGCAGTGCTAGTAGTAGTAGTAACAGCAGCAGTGCTAGCAGTAGTAGTAACAGCAGCAGTGCTAGTAGTAGTAGTAACAGCAGCAGTGCTAGTAATAGTAGTAGCACCAACAGTACAGTAATAGCAGTAACAGCAGCAGTGCTAGTAGTAGTAGTACTAGTAGTAGTAGTAACACCAACAGTACAGTAATAGCAGTAACAGCAGCAGTGCTAGTAGTAGTAGTAACACCAACAGTACAGCAATAGCAGTAACAGCAGCAGTGCTAGTAGTAGTAGTACTAGTAGTAGTAGTAACACCAACAGTACAGTAATAGCAGTAACAGCAGCAGTGCTAGTAGTAGTAGTAACACCAACAGTACAGTAATAGCAGTAACAGCAGCAGTGCTAGTAGTAGTAGTACTAGTAGTAGTAGTAACACCAACAGTACAGTAATAGCAGTAACAGCAGCAGTGCTAGTAGTAGTAGTACTAGTAGTAGTAGTAACATCAACAGTACAGTAATAGCAGTAACAGCAGCAGTACTAGTAGTAGTAGTAACAGCAGCAGTACTAGTAGTAGTAGTAGTAGTAGTAACAGCAGCAGTGCTAGTAGTAGTAGTACTAGTAGTAGCAGCAGCTGTAGAGCAGTAAATTGAATCCAAACTCTGAGGAAGAAACCATCTAACTAACACTGCTCTCTGTTATTAAAATTATTTTCGAGAACATTTGTCATTTCCTGTCTCACAGCTTCATGTCCATGAGAATGTCCTAGAAAGATGACATTCTCTGTGAAGATCCTCTCGCTGCCTCTCCCCCCTCTCTCCTACATCTCTCTGTAGATGTTCTCTCTATGATGATGTCCTTCCTGAACCAAGCCCATCATCTCCTTAGCCTGGTAAGATAGTCAAATGTATTTATAATCAAATGTATTTATAAAGCCCTTTTTACATCAGCAAATGTCACAAAGTGATATACAGAAACCCAGTCTAAGACCTCTATCAATGTCAGAATCTTGTCTCCATCTCCTTCCTTACTGTCCCCTCTACCCCTGAGCAAGTCCCCTCTACCCCTGAGCAAGTCCCCTCTACCCCTGAGCAAGCCGCCCCTCCCCACTCTCTCCCCTAAACCAAACACCTCTCTCCTTAAGATCCCAAACCCGCCTGTCTCCCAAATCTCCCATCTCTCCCCCTAAACATAACCCATCTCACAGGGCCATGGACTAGTTCAGTTCAACTGATTTTTTTTCAGGATTCAAGTCAAGAAGACCTCACTGGGGATAAGGTCTCAGAGCCACAGAGCCCGATATCACTTGTCCTCCTCACCTGTGGCAAATATAATTTTCATAAACGCCCATAGGCTACACACAACCTACTTGAACACTAACTAGCTAGCCTCTTTTAATGTCTCAGTTTGTGGATACCAACATTGTAACAGTCTCTTTCCAGTATTGGACGTTGCTATTGTGTAGACTACACACCAATTTAAATGTTAAATGCACAGAGCGGCTCCATTGATGAAATCCATATTCACCATTACGCACACCGTAGACCCAGCTCTAAACATTACGCAATGAAGGAGCACATTCTGTCTTTCTCTCAGCGTCGCTCATCCTACTCGAATATCCAATTACATTGTATTATAATCTACTAACGGTTACAACCATAAATCACATTTCATTACGAATCCATCCTCGATGGTAGAGGAACTATATGGGAACATATTCGAGGAGAGAACGGTAAACCGTCGCGGCATAATTTCGCTCAATTGTCAGTTAAAATGTCAACAAAAGGATATGAGATGAAATTTAAGCAAGCCCTACCTTCGACTTCAAGCATGATAAAAACACAGTGTTATTCCAAAAAAAATGAGAGAGGAGCGAGGGAGAAAAGGAGAGAGAGAGCGGCACTTTCTGAGCACTCTGTGCTAACAGCTCCGTTAATAATTATATTGAATGGGAGAGAGAGCAGAGCGCGCGGTATACTACACATTACAGAGCGATCATAGGCGGTAGGGCTGCTTGCGTATACAATGACGTGCACCAGGACTAGTGTGGCAAGTGCTGCGGTGGAGAGAGAAAGATGAAGAGAAAGAGCGAGAGAGATGCAGAGAGAGAGAGAGAGAAAGATGAAGAGAGAGCGCGAGAGAGATGAAGAGAGAGAGCGAGAGAGATGCAGAGAGAAAGAGATGCAGAGAGAGAGATGCAGAGAGAGAGAGAGAGGAGAAACAGGGAAAGAGATCTAATTTATAAAATAAATAAAAAACAGAAATATCACATTTACATAAGTATTCAGATCCTTTACTCAGCACTTTGTTGAAGCACCTTTGGCAGCAGTTACAGCCTTGAGTTTTCTTATGTCGCTACAAGCTTGGCACACCTGTATTTGGGGAGTTTCTCACATTCTTCTCTGCAGATCCTCTCAAGCTCTGTCAATTTGAATGGGGAGCGTTGCTGCACAGCTATTTTCAGGTCTCTCCAGAGATGTTCGATCAGGTTCAAGTTAAGGCTCAGGCTGAGCCACTCAAGGACATTCAGAGACCTGTCCCAATGCCACTCCTGTGGTCCCATGTAGCTCAGTTGGTTGAGCATGGTGCTTGCAATGTAAAGGGTAGTGGGTTTGAATCCCATGGGGAGGACCAGTATGAAAAAGACAATATGAAAACGTATGCACTCACTACTGTAAGTCTACTGGAAGGTTCTCCCATCTCCACAGAGCAACTCTAGAGCACTGTCAGAATGACCATCAGATTCTTGGTCACCTGTCTGACCAAGGCCCTTCTCCCCTGATTTCTCAGTTTGGCCGGGTGGCCAGCTCTAGGAAGAGTCTTGGTGGTTCCAAACTTCTTCCGTTTAATAATGACAGAGGACACTGTGTTCTTGGGGACTTTCAATGTGTTGGTACCCTTCCCCAGATCTGTGCATCGACACAATCCTGTCTCAAAGCTCTGAAGGACAATTCCTTCGACCTCATGGCTTGGTTTTTGCTTTGACATGCACTGTCAACTGTGGGACCTTACAGTCGAAGTCAGAAGTTTACATACACCTCAGCCAAATACATTTAAACTCAGTTTTTCACAATTCCTGACATTTAATCCTTGTAAAAAATGGCTTGCAAGCCTCCCCGTTTTTCCTCCAAACATAACGATGGTCATTATGGCCAAACAGTTCTATTTTTGTTTCATCAGACCAGAGGACATTTCTCCAAAAAGTACGATCTTTGTTCCCATGTGCAAACCGTAGCCTGACTTTTTTATGGCGGTTTTGGAGCAGATATAGATACTTTTGTACCTGTTTCCTCCAGCATCTCCACAAGGTCATTTGCTGTTGTTCTGGGATTGATTTGCACTTTTCGCCCCAAAGTACATGGAGGAGACAGAACACGTCTCCTTCCTGAGCGGTATGACGGCTGCGTGGTCCATGGTGTTTATACTTGGGTACTATTGTTTGTACAGATGAATGTGGTACCTTCAGGCGTTTGGAAATTGCTCTCAAGCATGAACCAGACATGTGGAAGTCTACAATGTTTTTCTGAGGTCTTGGCTGATATCTTTTGATTTTCCCATGATGTCAAGCAAAGAGGCACTGAGTTTGAAGGTAGACCTTGAAATACATCCACAGGTACAACTCCAATTGACTCAAATTATGTCAATTAGCCTATCAGAAACTTCTAAAGCTATGACATAATTTTCTAGAATTTTCCAAGCTGTTTAAAGGCATAGTCAGCTTAGTGTATGTAAACTTCTGACCCACTGGAATTGTAATACAGTGAATTATAAGTGAAATAATCTGTCTGTAAACAATTGTTGAAAAAATGACTTGTGTCATGCACAAAGTAGATGTCCTAACCAACTTGCAAAAACTATATTTTTTTAACAAGACATTTGTGGAGTGGTTGAAAAACGAGTTTTAATGGCTCCAACCTAAGTGTATGTAAACTTCCAACTGTATATAGACAGGTGTGTGCCTTTCCAAATAATTTCCAATTACCACAGGTGGACTCCAATCAAGTTGTAGAAACATCTCAAAGATGATCAATGGAAACAGGATGCACCTGAGCTCCATTTAGAGTCTCATAGAAAGGGTCTGCATATTTATTTCATTAATGTATTTCTGTTTTTCACTTTTAATACATTTGCAAACATTTCATCAAAACCTGTTTTGATACTCACATTGCCCCTAGTGGACAGTATTGAAGGCACCTCCCTACTAGATGGTAATATGTGCTCACATTGCCCCTAGTGGACAGTATTGAAGGCATCTCCCTACTAGATGGTAATATATGCTCACGTTGCCCCTAGTGGACAGTATTGAAGGCATCTCCCTACTAGATGGTAATATGTGCTCACGTTGCCCCTAGTGGACAGTATTGAAGGCATCTCCCTACTAGATGGTAGTAGGTGCTCACATTGCCCCTAGTGGACAGCATTGAAGGCATCTCCCTACTAGATGGTAGTAGGTGCTCACGTTGCCCCTAGTGGACAGTATTGAAGGCATCTCCCTACTAGATGGTAGTAGGTGCTCACATTGCCCCTAGTGGACAGTATTGAAGGCATCTCCCTACTAGATGGTAGTAGGTGCTCACATTGCCCCTAGTGGACAGTATTGAAGGCACCTCCCTACTAGATGGTATTAGGTGCTCACGTTGCCCCTAGCGTTCGGTATTGAAGACATCTCCTGATGTCCTGGGGACCTGGACAAACGTTGAATACTAAAGTCTATCTAGTGTTACCTCACTGCACTGATGCTCTTTTACCAAGAGCAGACTCTGATTCAGAGGGGTCGCGTTAAATGCGGAAGTCACATTTCAGTTGAAGGCATTCAGTTGTTCAGCTGACTAGGTATTCCCCTTTCCCTTTCCCAGACAATTCCTCTCTCCTATCCTCTCCTTTCCTCTCCTCTCCTCTACCCTATTCTCCTCTACCCTACCCTCTCCTCTCTACCCTCTCCTCTCCTCTCCTCCTCTCCTCTACCCTACCCTCTCTACCCTCTCCTCTTCTCTTCTCTTTTCCTCTCCTCTCCTCTCCTCTACCCTCTCCTCTCTACCCTCTCCTCTCCTCTCCTCCTCTCCTCTACCCTACCCTCTCTACCCTCTCCTCTTCTCTTCTCTTTTCCTCTCCTCTCCTCTCCTCTCCTCTCCTCTACCCTCTCCTCTCCTCTCCCCTCTCCTTTAGCATAATGACCACACTACTCATATCAGAGTGTAACAGTGTGGTATGATAATATTATTGTAATAATGGTAATAATGACTGTTGGCAAAGGCTTGTGTCTGAAGTGATGAATAACACTATCTAACACCATCTGCAGTCTCTGTTAACTTTACACTGTATGATGCAGAGTAGTGATGTGCAGTTCACGAACGATTATTTCTTTATGAACGACTCTTTTTACTGTCCAGTTCTTTGTTTGTTCCTGCTGTAGGATTTACTGAGGCCAGCAGGTCAAACAAAGAACTGGACAGTAAAAAGAGTCGTTCAAAAAAGAAGAGTAGTGATGTGCAGTTCACGAACGATTCTTTCTATTTTGAACGACTCTTTTTACTGTCCAGTTCTTTGTTTGACCTGCTGCCCACAATAAATCCTACAGCAGGTTTAATACGGGCTAAATACAGACACAAACTGTAGTATGTGCGAGCAGGAAAACAGATCATGCTGCAGGCATTATACAGAAGACGTGTTTAATTACTGCAGTGGACTAAATCAGGGTCACACACAGTGTTTCTTGGCAGTCTTAAAACAAATCTACTTTGAAGCAAAAGTAAAACACCTCACACACATGGTTATGGGCAACAACAAAAAAAGAAGACCCCGTTATCATGTCAGATATAGTATGTATGAGTTGAATGAGTTGAAATGTATGAGTTGAAATGTATTACATTTTGAGTTTGCGGCTCAATATTACACTTTATATACATCACAAAAAAATGAAATAAGACGAAACCCTTTAACACAGAAATACTGAATTTTCGTCCATTTTTTATTTTTTTTTTACAACCGAGCAGGCCCCCATTAACATTGACGGGGCTGTAGTGGAGCAGGTTGAGAGCTTCAACTTCCTTGGTGTCAACATCACCAACAAACTATCATGGTCCAAACACACAACGACAGTTGTGAAGAGGGCACGACAAAGCTTATTCCCACTCAGGAAACTTAAAAGATTTGTCATGGGTCCTCAGATCCTCAAAGTTCTACAGCTGCACCATCGAGAGCATCCTGACCGGTTTCATCACTGCCTGGTATGGCAACTGCTCGGCCACCGACCGCAAGGCACTACAGAGGGTAGTGTGTACGGCCAGGTACATCACTGGGGCTAAGCTTCCTGACTTCCAGGACCTCTACACCAGGCATAGTCGGAGGAAGGCCCTAAAAATTGCCAAAGACTCCAGCCACCCCAGTCATAGACTGTTCTCTCTGCTACCGCACGGCAAGTGGTACCAGAGCTCCAAGTCTAGTCATAGACTGTTCTCTCTGCTACCGCACGGCAAGCGGTACCGGAGCGCCAAATCTAGGTCCAAGAGGATTCTCAACAGCTTCTACCCCCAAGCCATAAGACTCCTGAACAGGTAATCAAATGCCTACCCAGACTATTTGCATTGCCCCCCTCTTTTATGCTGCTGCTACTCTCTGTTATTATCTATGCACAGTCACTTTAATAACTCTACCTACATGTACATATTACCTCAATTACCTTGACTAACCTGTTTCCCCGCACATTTGACTCTGTACCATAACACCCTGTATATAGCCTCCACATTGACTCTGTACCGTAATACCCTGTATATAGCCTCCACATTGACTCTGTACTGGTACCCTCTGTATATAGCCTCCACATTGAATCTGTACTGGTACCCTCTGTATATAGCCTCCACATGGACTCTGTACTGGTACCCCCTGTATATAGCGTACACATTGACTCTGTACTGGTACCCCCTGTATATAGCCTCCACATTGACTCTGTACTGGTACCCCCTGTATATAGCCTCCACATTGACTCTGTACTGGTACCCCCTGTATATATAATGTCCACATGGACTCTGTACCGTAATACCCTGTATATAGTCTCCACATTGACTCTGTACTGGTACCCCCTGTATATAGCCTCCACATGGACTCTGTACCGTAATACCCTGTATAAAGTCTCCACATTGACTCTGTACCGTAATACCCTGTATATAGCCTCCACATTGACTCTGTACCGTAATACCCTGTATAAAGCCTCCACATTGACTCTGTACCGTAATACCCAGTATAGAGTCTCCACATTGACTCTGTACCGTAATACCCTGTATATAGCCTCCACATTGACTCTGTACCGTAATACCCTGTATATAGTCTCCACATTGACTCTGTACCGTAATACCCTGTATATAGTCTCCACATTGACTCTGTACCGTAATACCCTGTATATAGCCTCCACATTGACTCTGTACCGTAATACCCTGTATATAGTCTCCACATTGAATCTGTACCGTAATACCTGTATATAGCCTCCACATTGACTCTGTACCGTAATACCTGTATATAGCCTCCACATTGACTCTGTACCGTAATACCTGTATATAGCCTCCACATTGACTCTGTACCGTAATACCCTGTATATAGCCTCCACATTGACTCTGTACCGTAATACCCTGTATATAGCCTCCACATTGACTCTGTACCGTAACACCCTGTATATAGCCTCCACATTGACTCTGTACTGGTACCCCCTGTATATAGCCTCCACATTGACTCTGTACTGGTACCCCCTGTATATAGCCTCCACATTGACTCTGTACCGTAATACCTGTATATAGCCTCCACATTGACTCTGTACCGTAATACCCTGTATATAGCCTCCACATTGACTCTGTACCGTAATACCCTGTATATAGCCTCCACATTGACTCTGTACCGTAATACCCTGTATATAGCCTCCACGTTGACTCTGTACCGTAATACCCTGTATATAGCCTCCACATTAACTCTGTACTGGTACCCCCTGTATATAGCCTCCACATGGACTCTGTACCGTAATACCCTGTATATAGCCTCCACATTAACTCTGTACTGGTACCCCCTGTATATAGTCTCCACATTGACTCTGTACCGTAATACCCTGTATATAGCCTCCACATTGACTCTGTACCGTAATACCCTGTATATAGAGTACAGCCTCGTTACAGTTATTTTATTGTTGCTCTTTAATGTTTTGATATGTTTCTATTTTCTATTTGTTATTTATTTATTTTTGACTTCAGTTTATTTCATTAAATACTTTCTTAACACATATTTTTCTTAAAACTGCATCGTTGGTTAAGGGCTTGTAAGTAAGCATTTCACTGTAAGGTCTACCTACACCTGTTGTATTCAGCATTTCACTGTAAGGTCTACTACACCTGTTGTATTCAGCATTTCACTGTAAGGTCTACCTACACCTGTTGTATTCAGCATTTCACTGTAAGGTCTACCTACACCTGTTGTATTCAGCATTTCACTGTAAGGTCTACCTACACCTGTTGTATTCAGCATTTCACTGTAAGGTCTACTACACCTGTTGTATTCAGCATTTCACTGTAGGGTCTACCTACACCTGTTGTATTCAGCATTTCACTGTAAGGTCTACCTACACCTGTTGTATTCAGCATTTCACTGTAAGGTCTACCTACACCTGTTGTATTCAGCATTTCACTGTAAGGTCTACTACACCTGTTGTATTCAGCATTTCACTGTAGGGTCTACCTACACCTGTTGTATTCAGCATTTCACTGTAAGATCCACACCTGTTGAATTTGGCGCATGTGACAAATATAAATTTGATTTTTTTATTTGATTTAAAGTATGAGAGTAAAAAACTTCAATTACATTTTGGGGGAAAAAAGTGAAACTCAGATCCATCATTCATTGAATCACAAAACCAACTGATCTTGCCAACAACTTTTAATTATTTTTTCACTGGATGGAAAATGACTGAGTATAATAGCGGACAATATTGACACTCCTTTTTGCCCTATTTTTATTTCAGCCTACTGGAAAGTGTGTGCCCCCAGGCAGTGCTGTAAAGTACTTAAACCTCTTGAGTGTAGGGGGCAGTATTTTGATGTTTGGATGAAAAACGTTCCCAAAGTAAATGGCCTATTTCTCACGACCAGATGTTAGAATGTGCATATAATTGACAGATTAGGATAGAAAACACTCTAAAGTTTCCAAAACTGTCAAAATATTGTCTGTGAGTATAACATAACTGATATTGCAGGCAAAACCCTGAGAAAAATCAAACCAGGAAGTGGCTTCTATTTTGAAAACTCCATGTTCCATAGCCTCCCATTGCTCCATTTAAAGGGATATAAACCATATTCCTTTTCTTATTGCTTCCTCAATGTGTCAACAGTCTTCAGACATAGTTTCAGGCTTTTATTTAGAAAAATGAGCAGGAACGATAACATCGCGTCAAGTGGTCACATGAGTTTTGCTCGCGCAACAGTATTTGGACAGCATTGTTTTTCCCTCTCCTACTGTGAAAGACATTTGCGGTTGATATATTATCGATTATATATTTTAAAAACAACCTGAGGATTGATTACAAAAAATGTTTGACATGTTTCTGTGGACATTACGGATATTATTTGGAATTTGTCTGCGTTGTTGTGACCGCTCTTTCCTCTGGATTTCTGAACATAATGCGCCAAACAAACGGAGGTATTTTGGATCTAAAAATAATCTTTATGGAACAGAAGGAACATTTTGTTGTGTAACTGGGAGTCTCGTGAGTGAAAACATCCGAAGATCATCAAAGGTAAACGATTAATTTGATTGCTTTTCTGATTTTTGTGACCAAGCTTCCTGATGCTAAGTGTACTTAATGTTTTATCGTGCGATCGATAAACTTACACAAACGCTTGGATTGCTTTCGCTGTAAAGCATCATTTCAAAATCTGACATGACAGGTGGATTAACAAAAGGCTAAACTGTGTTTTGCAATAGTGCACTTGTGATTTCATGAATATAAATATTTTTTGTAATATTATTTGACTGAGGCGCTATGCTATTCAGCGGTTGCTGATGACAATTATCCCGCTTAAGGGATGGGTAGCGTCAAATTAACAAAGAGCTGCAGTCAGTTTCAGAATGGGTGGCAATGAATAAGTCAGCACTAAATATTTTCAAAACTAAAAGCATTGTATTTGGGACAAATCATTAACTAAACTCTAAACCTCAACTAAATCTTGTAATAAATAATGTGGAAATTGAGCAAGTTGGCCAAAACATGTTGATACAACAGTAGCTAAGATGGGGAGAAGTCTGTCTATAATAAAGCGCTACTCTGCCTTTTTAACAGCACTATCAACAAGGCAGATCCTACAGGACCTAGTTTCTGCTTTCTTAACAGCACTATCAACAAGGCAGGTCCTACAGGACCTAGTTTCTGCCTTCTTAACAGCACTATCAACAAGGCAGGTCCTACAGGGCCTAGTTTCTGCCTTCTTAACAGCACTATCAACAAGGCAAGTCCTACAGGGCCTAGTATCTGCCTTCTTAACAGCACTATCAACAAGGCAGGTCCTACAGGGCCTAGTTTCTGCCTTCTTAACAGCACTATCAACAAGGCAGGTCCTACAGGGCCTAGTTTCTGCCTTCTTAACAGCACTATCAACAAGGCAAGTCCTACAGGGCCTAGTATCTGCCTTCTTAACAGCACTATCAACAAGGCAGGTCCTACAGGGCCTAGTTTCTGCCTTCTTAACAGCACTATCAACAAGGCAGGTCCTACAGGGCCTAGTTTCTGCCTTCTTAACAGCACTATCAACAAGGCAGGTCCTACAGGGCCTAGTTTCTGCCTTCTTAACAGCACTATCAACAAGGCAGGTCCTACAGGGCCTAGTTTCTGCCTTCTTAACAGCACTATCAACAAGGCAGGTCCTACAGGGCCTAGTTTCTGCCTTCTTAACAGCACTATCAACAAGGCAGGTCCTACAGGGCCTAGTTTCTGCCTTCTTAACAGCACTATCAACAAGGCAGGTCCTACAGGCCCTAGTTTCTACCTTCTTAACAACACTATCAACAAGGCAGGTCCTACAGGGCCTAGTTTCTGCCTTCTTAACAACACTATCAACAAGGCAGGTCTTTCAGACCCTAGTTTCTGCCTTCTTAACAGCACTATCAACAAGGCAGGTCTTTCAGACCCTAGTTTCTACCTTCTTAACAGCACTATCAACAAGGCAGGTCTTTCAGACCCTAGTTTCTGCCTTCTTAACAGCACTATCAACAAGGCAGGTCTTTCAGACCCTAGTTTCTGCCTTCTTAACAACACTATCAACAAGGCAGGTCTTTCAGACCCTAGTATTGCTGCACCTATTCAGTATGTGGTCAGGTGCACAAAAAGGTACTTAGGAAAATTGTAATTTGTTCAGAATAGGCCCACACGGATGTACACAGAGAGCTAATATTAATAATATGCAAGTCAATCTCCTGGCTCAAAGAGAAGGAGGGATTGACTTCATCACTACCTGTATTTATGAGTGGAATTGACATGTTGAATGCACCGAGCTGTCTGTCTGAACTACTGGCACACAACTCAGACACCCATGCATACACCACAAGACATGCCACCAGAGGTCTCTTCACAGTCCCCAAGTCCAGAACAGACTATGGGAGGCACACAGTACCTCATAGAGCCATGACTACATGGAACTCTATTCCACATCAAGTAACTGATGCAAGCAGTAAAATCAGATTTAAAAAACTTATAAAAATAACACCTTCTTGAACATCAGGGACTGTGAAGCAACACAAACATAGACACAGACACATGCATACAAACACAAACGATAACATACACACTATATACACACGTACACATGGATTTAGTACTGTAGATAGGTGGTAGTGGTGGAGTAGGGGCCGGAGGGCACACAGTGTGTTGTGAAATCTGTGAATGTATTGTAATGTTCTTAAAATTGTAAAAACTGCCTTAATTTTGCTGGACCCCAGGAAGAGTAGCTGCTGCCTTGGCAGATACAAATGTAATGTAATTAATTATTCAACGTTATCGATGGACCAAAACCAGAAACAAAACAAACACAGCCTGCATGTACAAAGTCCAGAAGGAATTGTTTGGCTGGTTGCTGCAAAAATATATTGTTTATCGCTCTCACGCATGGCAGTCAACCAATTGCATTCCACCAAGATTTGTTTGGAATCTAGTCCAGTTGCGACCGCAACTAGACCTCGTTTCAAAGGTATCAAGAAATAATCTTATTTGTATGCCTAGCAGTCAGAAATGTACAGTCGTGGCCAAAAGTTTTGAGAATGACACAAATATTAATTTTCACAAAGTTTGCTGCTTCAGTGTCTTTAGATATTTTTGTCAGATGTTACTATGGAATACTGAAGTATAATTACAAGCATTTCATAAGTGTGAAAGGCTTTTATTGACAATTACATGAAGTTGATGCAAAGAGTCTATTTGTTGACGCTTCTTTTTCAAGACCTCTGCAATCCGCCCTGGCATGCTGTCAATTAACTTCTGGGCCACATTCTTGCATAATCAATGCCTGGAGTTTTTCAGAATTTGTGGGGTTTTGTTTGTCCACCCGCCTCTTGAGGATTGACCACAGGTTTTCAATGGGATTAAGGTCTGTGGAGTTTCCTGGCCATGGACCCAAAATATCGATGTTTTGTTTCCCGAGCCACTTAGTTATCACTTTAGCCTTATGGCAAGTTGCTCCATCATGCTGGAAAAGGCATTGTTCGTCACCAAACGTTTCCTGGATGGTTGGGAGAAGTTGCCCTCGGAGGATGTGTTGGCACCATTTTTTATTCATGGCTACGTTCTTAGGCAAAATTGTGAGCGAGCCCACTCCCTTGGCTGAGAAGCAAACCCACACATGAATGGTCTCAGCATGCTTTACTGTTGGCATGACACAGGACTGATGGTAGCGCTCACCTTGTCTTTTCCGGACAAGCTTTTTCTGGATGCCCCAAACAATCGGAAAGGGGATTCATCAGAGAAAATTACTTTACCCCAGTCCTCAGCAGTCCAATCCCTGTACCTTTTGCAGAAAATAAGTCTGTCCCTGATGATTTTCCTGGAGAGAAGAGGCTTCTTTGCTGCCCTTCTTGACACCAAGCCATCCACCAAAAGTCTTCACCTCACTGTGCGTGCAGATGTACTCACAACGTGCCTGTTGCCATTCCTGAGCAAGCTCTATACTGGTGGTGCCCCGATCCCGCAGCTGAATCAACTTTAGGAGACGGTCCTGGCACTTGCTGGACTTTCTTGGGCACCCTGAAGCCTTCTTCACAACAATTTAACCGCTCTCCTTGAAGTTTTTGATGATCCGATAAATGGATGATTTAGGTGCAATCTTACTGGCAGCAATATCCCTGCCTGTGAAGCCCTTTTTGCGTAAAGAAATGATGTCTCCTTGCAGTATCCATGGTTGGCAGAGGAAGAACAATGATTCCAAGCACCACCCTCCTTTTGAAGCTTCCAGTCTGTTATTCGAACTCAATCAGCATGACAGAGTGATCTCCAGCCTTGTCCTCGTCAAAACTCACACCTGTGTTAACGAGAGAATCACTGACATGATGTCAGCTGGTCCTTTTGTGGCAGGGCTGAAATACAGTGGAAATGTTTTTTTGGGGGATTCAGTTCATTTGCATGGCAACGAGGGACTTTGCAATTAATTGCCTTTCATCTGATCACTCTTCATAACATAGCAAATTGCCATCATACAAACTGAGGCAGCAGACTTTGTGAAAATGTATATTTGTGTCATTCTCAAAACTTTTGGCCACGACTGTATGCTACAATTTTGTAAGTCTCAGTCACAAAATGACAGCTCCAATAAGCCTCATACGGTGAAGGCGAGACTTGTCGAATCATGATTATTTTGGAAAGTTTAGTCCATCGTTTGCGGGTCCTACGAGCTCCTTACTGAATCAATTGAACAAAATTAGTTGAAAGACTTCTTCTTTTGACTGAATGAGTTGAAAAGATCAGTCAGTAAACAGAGTCGAACTTTCCATCACAGAGAGAGAAGAGAGGGAGGGATAGAGAAAGATGAGAGATGGATAGAGAGATGAGAGAGGGAGAGAGTGAGATTATAGAGAGAAATAGAGAGACAAGATGAGAGAGAATGTGAGTCGATATCTCAGTATTAGTCTCCTCTTTTATTCTTTCCTCCTCTCCTTCTCTCCTCTTCTCTTCTCTCCCCTCCTCCTCTCTTCTCCTCCTCCTCTCCTCTCCCCTGATATCCTCTGCTACTATCAGAAAGGTGAGTGATAAGACTTCACTCACAGCTCTACTGATAAACCATTTAACTGTGTATCACACCACATGGCCCTAGGGGAGGGAGGAAGAGAGAGAGAGACCCGTATTGATTACTTTCTCCAGTTGATCATTGCTATCTGATTACACTGAAACAACCATGACACACACACCATACAGAGGTCTCATCTGTGGTAGTGAGTGTGTCTGCTCACGCAAGAGGAGCCAGAGTCAGTGGGCACCAGGTGGGGTACACACACACACACACACACGGTCCAGAGGGAAGGTGTCTATCTTTGTTTTGGCCTCCTCTCTTAGTCAATTCAGGTGGAAATGAAATATTGCAGATTAATATAGCCATTTAGGACACACTTGTATCCAGAATGACTTACAGTACAGTGGGTTGATACATTTTTGTATTAGTATATGTGACCCCAGTGGGAATTGAACCCATGATCCTGGCGCTGCTAACTGAGCCACACTGGACCATTATAAGTGATCCATTTGGAATGTTGCATTCATTGATAGAATTCCGCTTTTTCCATTGTCTCTCAGAAGACTGTTCCATTCCATTGTCTCTCAGAATTCTGTTCCATTCCATTGTCTCTCAGAATTCTGTTCCATTCCATTGTCTCTCAGAATTCTGTTCCATTCCATTGTCTCTCAGAAGACTGTTCCATTCCATTGTCTCTCAGAATTCTGTCCATTCCATTGTCTCTCAGAATTCTGTTCCATTCCATTGTCTCTCAGAATTCTGTTCCATTCCATAGGTTCTAATGGTACAGTTCTAGGCCTCCTGGAACTGGGTTTACAGCCACATTAAAATGGAACTGACAGCGTTTTAGCAGTGTGAAATGTTATTAATATCTGTTCATATACACCCCCAGGAAGGGACATTACATTTTCTTTAACATTTTCTGACAAGCGAGCACTTAGATATGGTCATTTTCACGTTTTAATAAATTCACAGAATGTTTGGGAATGAAGTATAGTAAGGCATTTGTGAAAATGTACGCCCATCCTCTGAACCACAGAGAGACATGGAGGAAGTCTGGGGGTACATGATGCATTGTGGGTGTAATTCAGCAGTTCTGAAGATGCTGTACGATGACCCACAAATGCACACTCGCACACGTGCATGCACACAGAGAGAGAGAGAGATAGAGAAAGATGGAGAGAGAAGAAGGGAGGGAAGGTCAGAAATGGAGAGATGGAGGGAGGGAGGGAGAGGGAAGGAGGGACAGAAAGAGGTAGAGACTGTGGGTGTATTCAGGATTGCATTAAATTAATCTGTTTAAAAAATACCATCAGTGTTAAAAGGTTGTTTTTCCAGCCTGAATGTTTGGATATAACCCTCTAAGTCTGTTCTCTCCACGTAGAGAGAACACAAGGGCAGGTATACAGCACAGAAACTATTCCAGTTATAGGATGCATTTCAGTCCAGTACCACAGCAGCTATTTCAGTCTCCAACCTCAGACAGTAACAGATGTCTACGGAACACCGAACCTGAGAATGTTTAAACCAATTCACTATAGAAACTGAGAATGTTATACTGATTAACTCAGACCCTGAGAAATGAACATCGGACATAATATAGACCGTGAGAATGGCACCCAAACTGACATAGAACCTGAGAATGGAACCCAGGCTGAAATAGAACCTGAGAATGGAACCCAGGCTGAAATAGAACCTGAGAATGGAACCTAGACTGATATAGGCAATGAGAATGGAACCCAGACTGATATAGAACCTGAAAATGGAACCCAGGCTGAAATAGAACCTGACAATGGAACCTAGGCTAATACAGAACCTGAGAATGGAACCTATAATGATATAGAACCTTAGAATGGGACCTAGTCTGATAGAGAACCTGAGAATGGAACCTAGAATGATATAGAACCTGAGAATGGAACCTAGTCTGATAGAGAACCTGAGAATGGAACCTAGGCTGATACAGAACCTGATAATGGAACAGAGAATGATATAGGAGATAAGAATGGAACCCAGAATGATATAGAACCTGAGAATGGAATCTAGGCTGATACAGAACCTGAGAATGGAACCCAGAATGATATAGAACATGAGAATGGAACCCAGACTGATATAGAACCTAAAAATGGAACTCAGGCTGAAATAGAACCTGACAATGGAACCTAGGCTAATACAGAACCTGAGAATGGAACCTATGCTGATTTAGAACCTGAGAATGGAACCTACACTGACATAGAACCTGAGAATATAACCCCCACTGATATAGAACCTGAGAATGGAACCAAGACTGACATAGAACCTGAGAATGGAACCCAGGCTAATATAGAACCTGAGAATGGAACCCAGACTGATATAGAACCCGAGAATGGAACCCAGACTGATGTAGAGCCTGAGAATGGAACCCAGACTGATTTAGAACCCGAGAATGGAACCCAGACTGATATAGAACCTGAGAATGGAACCCAGACTGATATAGAACCTGAGAATGGAACCCAGACTGATGTAGAACCTGAGAATGGAACCCAGACTGATGTAGAACCTGAGAATGGAACCCAGACTGATATAGAACCTGAGAATGGAACCCAGACTGATAGTAGCTATAGTAGTTTTAAGGGTAACATAAAGTAACTGGTGTAAACTTATCGTTCAATTTATCGTCTTTCTGATAATTCAGTCAATTTATCATGATATGTGACTTGATCAGGGAAACTAGGCGTATGTCGCACATCACAACTTCACAGGAGATGCATTTGAATGTGACCATTTATATTTTTATCAAAATGCATTTTTTGGCAGAAATTCCTTCTGGAACATGTGCACTTTCATATGCCTGAATATCAAACTTGTATGCCATCTGTAAATAGGGATACAATTGTGAAATTACGAGCCTAGTTGGTTTAGCCACAAAAAAAGACAGGAACCTTCCTGCTAGTCATGATAGGCTGAGATAATGGATGGGCTGGACATGCCGAGAGATGAGTTCGGATTGGTCTACCATGTAGTACGCCACTGTCTATAAAATTAACTGCTCAGTATGTGTAGATCATCCTTGCAACTGCAGCTTTTTTTAAAGATATCACAAAGAACTGCAAAAGTGTTGCTAATGCTCTCCTCTTTCTGGAGGACGATCGTGCCATGTTGACTCTCTCTTACTCTGAGAAAATGAATCAGACGATGAGGAAATCACTGATTTAGGTCAAAACGTTTTTATTGAACCAGACACTGTATAGCCTTCTGAAACGGCGATCAATAGTGTTGTTGTCACGGAAGAAGTTGACAGAGTTTTGAAATCAGTGAAATGACCAGCGGAAGCAGAGTATTTTATTTTTGTACCTTTATGTAACTAGGCAAGTCAGTTAAGAACTAATTCTTATTTTCAATGACGGCCTAGGAACAGTGGGCTAACTGCCTGTTCAGGGGCAGAGCAACAGATTTGTACCTTGTCAGCTGCGGGATTTGAACTTGCAACCATTCTGGTTACTAGTCCAACGCTCTAACCACTAGGCTACCCAGTATGATAGCTAAAGAGATGGAGAAAATTCTGGCATTGGATTGCAAATATGCAGAGGGAATCGAAAAGAGAACACACAGAAGAAGGCTGTTGTATAAAACACCTGTCTCTGGATTACATCTTCAAACTAAGGGAAACCATGGTGACAGAGAGGGAGAAGTGTTCATGCATGTATAAGGGTAAGAGAGTCTAGATAGCTACATTTTCACATATTACAAGTTTCAAATTTTGACAAATTTTGCGCGCTAAATAGCGTTTCAATCGGTGACGTCACTTGCTCTGAGACCTTGAAGTAGTAGGAGATGATTGTGGACTTCAGGAAACAGCAGAGGGAACACCCCCCTATCCACATCGATGGAACAGTAGTGGAGAGGGTAGTAAGTTTTAAGTTCCTCGGCGTACACATCACAGACAAACTGAATTGGTCCACTCACACAGACAGCATCGTGAAGAAGGCGCAGCAGCGCCTCTTCAACCTCAGGAGGCTGAAGAAATTTGGCTTGTCACCAAAAGCACTCACAAACTTCTACAGCACAATCGAGAGCATCCTGGCGGGCTGTATCACCGCCTGGTACGGCAACTGCTCCGCCCACAACCGTAAGGCTCTCCAGAGGGTAGTGAGGTCTGCACAACGCATCACCGGGGGCAATCTACCTGCCTTCCAGGACACCTACACCACCCGATGTTACAGGAAGGCCATAAAGATCATCAAGGACAACAACCACCCGAGCCACTGCCTGTTCACCCCGCTATCATCCAGAAGGCGAGGTCAGTACAGGTGCATCAAAGCTGGGACCGAGAGACTGAAAAACAGCTTCTATCTCAAGGCCATCAGACTGTTAAACAGCCATCACTAACATTGAGTGGCTGCTGCCAACACACTGACTCAACTCCAGCCACTTTAATAATGGGAATTGATGGGAAATGATGTAAAATATATCACTAGCCACTTTAAACAATGCTACCTAATATAATGTTTACATACCCTACATTATTCATCTCATATGTATACGTATATACTGTTTACACTGTGTATAAGACAGTAGTTTTGGAATTGTTAGTTAGATTACTTGTTGGTTATTACTGCATTGTCGGAACTAGAAGCACAAGCATTTCGCTACACTCGCATTAACATCTGCTAACCATGTGTATGTGACAAATAATATTTTATTTGATTTGATTTTAGTAGTTCGCCTTGCTCTGCAAGGGCCGCGGCTTTTGTGGAGCGATGGGTAATGATGCTTCGTGGGTGACTGTTGTTGATGTGTGCAGAGGGTCCCTGGTTCGTGCCCGGGTATGGGCGAGGGGACGGTCTAAAGTTATACTGTTACATTAATGCATACTGTTAGCTAGCTAACGTTAGCTGGCTGGCTGGCTCGCTAATGTTACGTGTATGATCTGTGTAGTAATATTATTCCTATCTAAGAAAGCCATTTGCATTGCTAGTTAGAGCCTTATGTTAGCTGGCTAGCTAACATTGAACCGAGTTGGTTAGCTTTAGTTACCTGCAGATTTATGCACGGTAGTAACATTATGACTGGTGCATGTGACAAATAAACTTTTATTTAATTTGATATAGTGTGTTCTTACAAGAGACGGTAATGTGAAGAACAACATGACCTGCACCCAAGTCAAATTAGGATATAAAATTAGGCCAACGAGAAAGTGTCCAAGTTCTCAAATTCTCCGGTAGAATGCCCTGCTTTTAATTCGTCAAATTCACAACCATAAACTATTTTCTGTAAATTAATGATCTTGTTGTGAGTTTACTTTCATGTAATAATGAATAAAAAATGTGCTAAAGTTAAGATGTTGTCAGCTATGATACTGTACAGTAATTATATGAACTGGGTAGCTAGCCCGCTAACTTAACTTAATGCTAGCTAGCTAACGAACAAGCTAGAAACTAAACAAAACGTTGCTTTAGAAAGTTGATTTTAGATGCCTGTTTTACTATATTGACACTTACTAAATACATTTATATATGGATGGGTTTGTTGGTGTTAAAATCCACCTATTTTGGACCACCAGGCTGCTAATGTCATGCCGTTTTTGGGATTATACTTTTTCATAACGACAACAACAAGTTTGATGTCAGACGTCAATAGAATGTTAATGATGTCACTACGACAACTGTCTACAGACATGTCGATAGTATAAACCTTTAGTCATGAAATCTTTGGTTGTATAGTTCACTACTGTACTCACTCTGTTTAGCACATGACCTTACATGTGAATCCTTAAAGAGATGGGTGGGGCTAAGGCTTAAGAGGGTGTGAACGATACTGAATGTGGTGTAGACAAAGAAGAGCTCTCCAGTAGGTGTACCAAAATATTCAAGGACCATTTTCTCAAAAGTGGGGTTACAAGTTTATCGCCTTTCAAAGCGCAATTACATTCCCATTGTTCCTCAACTGTAGTGTATGATATACAATTTTCTAGCTTGGAGTCTCCACTTTTATTCAATGTAAAAAACACAATTTCAAATGTTGCTACATAAGACTGAATCAAGCTGGTCGGTCACATATAGATTTTCGTCCATTTTGCCTAGCTCTAACCCAGACAGACAGAACCTCAGCATGGAACCCAGACAGTTCGTAGAACCTGTTAACATCCTGCCTGTCTGACACCAATCAGAAAGCAGTACCATCATCTCAGTGTTCCGCCAGACTGCTAAACAGGAAACCAGCTCCATATATGGTCGTCGCGATTGTCTCCACATTATCTCTCTGCTCCGCGTTTCCACAGCAACCAGGTCTCACTCTCACGTGCATGCACACACACACACTCCGACTCCTGAACAGCCGGCTCTTCTAAAACAGTTTGATCCAATCATATTACAAATGATGACTCGCTCCCTGAACTATGTAAATCAGCAAAACATATCTAGGCTTCACAGAACCTATTCACTTGCTATGTCCATCTAGACTTCACAGAACCTATTCACCTGCTATGTCCATCTAGACTTCACAGAACCTATTCACTTGCTATGTCCATCTAGACTTCACAGAACCTATTCACCTGCTATGTCCATATAGACTTCACAGAACCTATTCACCTGCTATGTCTATGTAGACTTCACAGAACCTATTCACTTGCTATGTCCATCTAGACTTCACAGAAACTATTCACCTGCTATGTCCATCTCTGTGTCACCCCCCCCCCCCACTCTCTGTCTCTCTGTCTCTCTCCCCCCACTTTCTGTTTACCCCCTGCACTCTGTCTATCTGTCTCTCCCCCCTCTCTTTCCCCCCACTCTCTTTGTCTTTCTCTCCCCCTCTCTCTCCCCCAACTCTCTGTCTGTCTCTCTCTCCCCCCCACACTCTCTCTTTCCCCCCACTCTCTTTTTGTCTCTCCTCTCCCCCCTCTCTCTCCCCCCACTCTCTGTCTGTCTCTCTCTCTCCCCCACACTCTCTCTCCCCCCACTCTCTGTCTATCTGTCTCTCTCTCCCCCCTCTCTTTCTCCCCTACTCTATGTTTGTCTGTCTGTCTGTCTCTCTCCCCCCCACACTCTCTCGTTCCCCCCACTCTCTTTCTGTCTATCTCTCTCCCCTCTCTCTCCCCCCACTCTCTGTCTGTCTCTCTCTCCCCCCCACACTTTCTCTCTCCCCCCACTCTCTGTCTATCTGTCTCTCTCTCTCCCCTCTCTTTCTCCCCTACTCTATGTCTGTCTGTCTGTCTCTCTCTCTCTCTCCATCACTCTCCCCCACCCCCCCCCACTCTCTCCCTCCCCCTGCTCTGTCTATCTGTCTCTCTCCCCCCACTCTCTCTCTCCCCACTATCTGTCTATCTCTCTCTCTCTCCCCCTACTCTCTGTCTATCTATCTCTCCCCCCACTCTCTCTCTCTCTCCCACCTACTCTCTGTCTATCTGTCCCACCTCTCTCTCAATTTCAATTCAAGGGCTTTATTGGCATGGGAAACATGTGTTAACATTGCCAAAGCAAGTGAGGTAGACAACATACAAAGTTAATATATAAAGTGAAAAACAACAAAAATTAACAGTAAACATTACACATACAGAGGTTTCAAAACAGTAAAGACATTACAAATGTCATATTATATATATATATACACAGTGTTTTAACAATGTACAAATGGTTAAAGGACACAAGATAAAATAAATAAGCATAAATATGGGTTGTATTTACAATGGTGTGTGTTCTTCACTGGTTGCCCTTTTCTCGTGTCAACAGGTCACAAATCTTGCTGCTGTGATGGCACACTGTGGAATTTCACCCAGTAGATATGGGAGTTTTTCAAATTTGGATTTGTTTTCGAATTCTTTGTGGATCTGTGTAATCTGAGGGAAATATGTTTCTCTTATATGGTCATACATTCGACAGGAGGTTAGGAAGTGCAGCTCAGTTTGAGTGCAGTGTGCACATAGCCTGTCTTCTCTTGAGAGCCATGTCTGCCTACGGCGGCCTTTCTCAATAGCAAGGCTATGCTCACTGAGTCTGTACATAGTCAAAGCTTTCCTTAGGTTTGGGTCAGTCACATTGGTCAGTTATTCTGCCACTATGTACTCTCTGTTTAGGGCCAAATAGCATTCTAGTTTGCTCTGTTTTTTGTTAATTCTTTCCAATGTGTCAAGTAATTATCTTTTTGTTTTCTCAAGATTTGATTGGGTCTAATTGTGCTGCTGTCCTGGGGCTCTGTGGGGTGTGTTTGTGAACAGAGCCCCAGGACCAGCTTGCTTAGGGGACTCTTCTCCAGGTTCATCTCTCTGTAGGTGATGGCTTTGTTATGGAAGGTTTGGGAATCACTTCCTTTTAGGTGGTTGTAGAATTTAATGGCTCTTTTCTGGATTTTGATAATTAGTGGGTATCGGCCTAATTCTGCTCTGCATGCATTATTTGGTGCTCTACGTTGTACACGGAGGATATTTTTTGCAGAATTCTGCATGCAGAGTCTCAATTTGGTGTTTGGCCCATTTTGTGAAGTCTTGGTTGGTGAGTGGACCCCAGACTTCACAACCATAAAGGGCAATGGGCTCTATGACTGATTCAATAATTTTTAGCCAGATCCTAATTGGTATGTTGAATTTTATGTTCCTTTTGATGGCATAGAATGCCCTTCTTGCCTTGTCTCTCAGATCGTTCACAGCTTTGTGGAAGTTACCTGTGGCGCTGATGTTTAGGCCAAGGTATGTATAGTTCTTTGTGTGCTCTAGGGCAATGGTGTCTAGATGGAATTTGTATTTGTGGTCCTGGCGACTGGACCTTTTTTGGAACACCATTATTCTGGTCTTACTGAAATTTACTGTCAGGGCCCAGGTCTGGCAGAATCTGTGCAGAATATCTAGGTGCTGCTGTAGGCCCTCCTTGGTTGGTGACAGAAGCACCAGATCATCAACAAATCGTAGACATT
Source organism: Oncorhynchus mykiss (assembly GCF_013265735.2). Lineage (NCBI taxonomy): Eukaryota > Metazoa > Chordata > Actinopteri > Salmoniformes > Salmonidae > Oncorhynchus > Oncorhynchus mykiss. The sequence continues at coordinate 40,531,619 of NC_048593.1, forward strand.
TGACTTCAGATTCTAGTAGGGTGAGGCCGGGTGCTGCAGACTTTTCTAGTGCCTGCGCCAGTTCGTTGATGTATATTTTGAAGAGGTTGGGGCTTAAGCTGCATCCCTGTCTCACCCCACGGCCCTGTGGGAAGAAATGTGTGTTTTGCCAATTTTAACCGCACACTTGTTGTTTGTGTACATACATTTTATAATGTCGTATGTTTTACCCCCAACACCACTTTCCATCAATTTGTATAGCAGACCCTCATGCCAAATTGAGTCAAAAGCTTTTTTGAAATCAACAAAGCATGAGAAGACTTTGTTTTGGTTTGTTTGGTTGTCAATTAGGGTGTGCAGGGTGAATACATGGTCTGTTGTATGGTAATTTGGTAAAAGGCCAATTTGACATTTGCTCAGAACATTGTTTTCATTGAGGAAATATATGAGTCTGCTGTTAATAATAATGCAGAGGATTTTCCCAAGGTTACTGTTGATGCATATCCCACGGTAGTTATTGGGGTCCAATTTGTCTCCACTTTTGTGGATTGGGGTGATCAGTCCTTGGTTCCAAATATTGGGGAAGATGCCAGAGCTAAGGATGATGTTAAAGAGTTTTAGTATAGCCAATTGGAATTTGTTGTCTGTATATTTGATCATTTCATTAAGAATACCATCAACACCACATGCCTTTTTGGGTTGGAGGGTTTTTATTTTGTCCTGTAACTCATTCAATGTAATTGGAGAATCCAGTGGGTTCTGGTAGTCTTTAATAGTTGATTCTAAGATTTGTATTTGATGCTGTATATGTTTTTGCTCTTTCTTCTTTGTTATAGAGCCAAAAAGATTGGAGAAGTGGTTTACCCATACATCTCCATTTTGGATAGATAACTCTTCGTGTTGTTGTTTGTTTCGTGTTAGAGTCTATGGATTCTTCAATTGCATTGAACGGATTCCTGACGTGCTGTTCCTTCTTTTTCCGTAGTGTATTTCTGTATTGTTTTAGTGATTCACCATAGTGAAGGCGTAGACTCAGGTTTTCTGGGTCTCTATGTTTTTGGTAGGACAGGTTTCTCAATTTCTTTCTTAGATTTTTGCGTTCTTCATCAAACCATTTGTCATTGTTGTTCATTTTCTTCGTTTTTCTATTTGAGATTTTTCGATTTGATATCGAAGCTGAGAGGTCAAATATACTGTTAAGATTTTCTACTGCCAAGTTTACACCTTCACTATTACAGTGGAACGTTTTACCCAGGAAATTGTCTAAAAGGGATTGAATTTGTTGTTGCCTAATTGATTTTTGGTAGGTTTCCAAACTGCATTCCTTCCATCTATAGCACTTATTAATGTTACTCAGTTCCTTTGGATTTGATGCCTCATGATTGAGTATTGCTCTGTTCAAGCAGACTATGATTTTGCTGTGGTCTGATAGGGGTGTCAGTGGGCTGATTGTGAACACTCTGAGAGACTCTGGGTTGAGGTCAGTGATAAAGTAGTCTACAGTACTAATGCCAAGAGATGAGCTATAGGTGTACCTACCATAGGAGTCCACTCGAAGCCTACCATTGACTATGTACATACCCAGTGTGTGACAGAGCTGCAGAAGTTGTGACCCGTTTTTGTTGGTTATGTTGTCATAGTTGAGCCTAGGGGGGCATATGTGGGAGGGAATGCTGTCACCTGCAGGCAGGTGTTTGTCCCCCTGTGTGCTGAGGGTATCAGGTTCTTGTTCGGTTCTGGCATTTAGGTCGCCACAGACTAGTACATGTCTATCTGCCTCTCTCTCTCTCCCCCCCCCACTCTCTCTCTCCCCCCCACTCTCTGTCCCCCCCACTCTCTCTCTCCCCCCCACTCTCTGTCCCCTCCACTCTCTCGCTCCCCCCTACTCTCTGTCTATCTGTCTCTCTCTCCCCCCACTCTCTCTCTCCCACCACTCTCTCTGTCCCCCCCACTCTCTCTCTCCCTCCCACTCTCTCTCCCCCCACTCTCTCTCTCCCTCCCACTCTCTCTCCCCCCACTCTCTCTCTCCCCCCTACTCTCTGCCTATCGGTCTCTCTCTCCCCCCCACTCTCTCTGTACCCCCACTCTCTCTCCCCCCCACTCTCTCTCTCTCTCCCACTCCCCCCCACTCTCTCTCTCCCCCACTCTCTCTCTCCCCCCCACTCACTCTCCCCCCACTCTCTGTCCCCCCCACTCTCTTTCTCCCCCCCACTCTCTCTCTCCCCCCCACTCTCTCTCTCTCCCCCACTCTCTGTCTATCTGTCTCTCTCTGTCCCCCCTACTCTCTCTCTCTCCCCCTACTCTCTGTCTATCTGTCTCTCTCTCTCCCCCCCACTCTCTCTCTCCCCCCCACTCTCTCTCTCCCCCCTACTCTCTGTCTATCTGTCTCTCTCTCTCCCCCCTACTCTCTCTCTCCCCCCTACTCTCTGTCTATCTGTCTCTCTCTCTCCCCCCCACTCTCTCTCTCCCCCCCACTCTCTCTCTCCCCCCTACTCTCTGTCTATCTGTCTCTCTCTCTCCCCCCTACTCTCTCTCTCCCCCCTACTCTCTGTCTATCTGTCTCTCTCTCTCCCCCCTACTCTCTCTCTCCCCCCTACTCTCTGTCTATCTGTCTCTCTCTCCCCCCTACTCTCTGTCTATCTGTCTCTCTCTCTCCCCCCCACTCTCTCTCTCCCCCCTACTCTCTGTCTATCTGTCTCTCTCTCTCCCCCCTACTCTCTGCCTATCGGTCTCTCTCCCCCCCCCCCACTCTCTCTGTACCCCCACTCTCTCTCTCCCCCCCCACTCTCTCTCTCCCCCCTACTCTCTCTCTCCCCCCTCTCTCTCTGTCTTTTGTGTGTATTGTTTTGTATTGATAGGTATTACTGCTCCACTGTTGGAGATAGAAACATAAGCATTTCACTGCACCTGCGATAACATCTATCTCCATTTCTTTCTCTCCCTCTCTCTTCCCCTCTCGCTCTAGCTTTTCTCTCTCATCTAAACAATAGGTCAAACCAATAAGCATTTCAGAGAAAATAGTCATCATACAGGAAAAAGATATTTACTCCTATTTATAATTGTATATTTTATATTGGGTGTGATGCAATATGTATGATAGCAAAGCAACTACACATGCATTAACACAGATCAGCACGCACATAAACAAACAAATGCACAAACATGTAAACACACACACAGGCACACTCACCACACACACACACACACACACACACACACACACGCATGCACTTACGCAAGCACACACAAACACTACTGTCTGAATGACCAGGTACAGACTGCTGTAACCCAACCCTATGCCAGGTACAGACTGCTGTAGACCAACCCTATGCCAGGAACAGACTGTTGTAGACCAACCCTATGCCAGGTACAGACTGCTGTAGACCAACCAACCCTATGCCAGGTACAGACTGCTGTAGACCAACCAACCCTATGCCAGGTACAGACTGCTGTAACCCAACCCTATGCCAGGTACAGACTGTTGTGGACCAACCCTATGCCAGGAACAGACTGTTGTGGACCAACCCTGTGCCAGGTACAGACTGCTGTAACCCAACCCTATGCCAGGTACAGACTGTTGTAGACCAAATCTATGCCAGGTACAGACTGTTGTGGACCAACCCTATGCCAGGAACAGACTGTTGTAGACCAACCCTGTGCCAGGTACAGACTGTTGTAGACCAACCCTATGCCAGTTACAGACTGTTGTGGACCAACCCTATGCCAGGAACAGACTGTTGTGGACCAACCCTATGCCAGGTACAGACTGCTGTAGACCAACCCTGTGCCAGGTACAGACTGTTGTAACCCAACCCTATGCCAGGTACAGACTGCTGTAACCCAACCCTATGCCAGGTTCAGACTGCTGTAGACCAACCAACCCTATGCCAGGTACAGACTGTTGTGGACCAACCCTATGCCAGGAACAGACTGTTGTGGACCAACCCTATGCCAGGTACAGACTGCTGTAGACCAACCCTATGCCAGGTACAGACTGCTGTAGACAAACCCTGTGCCAGGTACAGACTGTTGTAGACCAACCCTATGCCAGGTACAGACTGCTGTAGACCAACCCTATGCCAGGAACAGACTGTTGTGGACCAACCCTATGCCAGGTACAGACTGCTGTAGACCAACCCTATGCCAGGAACAGACTGCTGTAGACCAACCCTATGCCAGGAACAGACTGTTGTGGACCAACCCTATGCCAGGTACAGACTGCTGTAGACCAACCCTATGCCAGGAACAGACTGCTGTAGACCAACCCTATGCCAGGAACAGACTGTTGTGGACCAACCCTATGCCAGGTACAGACTGCTACTTTGTGCGAATCTGCAGGATTGAGTCACCAACCCACTCCCTCCCTCTCTACCCTCTTTCCCTCTTATCCTCACTCCCTCCCTCTCTGTCCCTCCCTCCCACACTCTATCCCTCTCCCCCTCTCTCCCCCTCGATCCGTCTCTCATTCCCTCTTTGGCTCTCAATTTGAATTCATGTTTGCACTGGTAGACACACACACGCACACACGCACACACACACACACACACGCACATGCACACGCACACGCACACGCACACGCACACGCACACACACACACAGTGCCAGACAGTTCTTCATGCAGTTGTTCTGCAGTGTTGACTCAGACACAGAGGAGAAAGTCATCACGGCGTCATCTCAAATGGCACCCCATTCCCTTTGTAGTGCACTACTATGTACGAGGGTCCATAGGGCCCTAGGCAAACGTTAGTGCACTACTATGGACGAGGGTCCATAGGGCCCTAGGCAAACGTTAGTGCACTACTATGGACGAGTGTCCATAGGGCCCTAGGCAAACGTTTGTGCACTACAAAAACGGAATAGGCTGTCGTTTGGGACACAGTTGATCACTAGCATGAACACTAATACATGAATAAACACAACCTCCTTCCTAGGTCTGTCAGGGCACCTTCATAAAAATTACTATACAAAACCTATTGATGCAGTAGTGACTATGTAGAGACTTGGGAGGGATTGTGAGGTGAATGTGTAGTTTATGCTCTACTCAAGACACACAAGTAGAGGTGTTATAGTGTTCAGTACGAAAACAGTAATGTTTCCTGTAGTAATCAGGTAGAGATTTTGAAACAGCTAACATCAACTAACTGCTTCCTGTTTTGTCTTCTTCGGTGGTCGCGAAGAGCCGGTGTTGTAAAGCGGTAGTGTTTTGACTACTTATTTACTAGCAACATCAAGTAGTCAAAACACTACAGCTTAACTACACCGGCTTTTGGCGACCACAGAAGAAGACAAAACAGGAAGCGGTTGGTTGTTGTTAGCTAGCTACTGTTTTTAACAATCCCGGATGTAAATCATATTTTATCCTTCACCATCCCGTCGTTCATAACTTTTTTAATAACTTTCCTTTTTTGCTTTATAAATACTTTCATGTCGTTGTTTAGCCATTTGTTTAACTTTTTACCACATAAAAAACAATTGCTAGTCAAAACAGTCTTAGCCATTAGCCATTGAGTGTAGCCTGCTAGCCCCATTGAAATGTAGTTATATAACCTCTGTTTTTGGCATACTAATAAGTATGTGTGTTTGTGTAACGGCTGTGAAACGGCTAGCTTAGTTAGCGGTGGTGCGCGCTAAATAGCGTTTCAATCGGTGACGTCACTTGCTCTGAGACCTTGAAGTAGTGGTTCCCCTTTGCTCTGCAAGGTCCGCGGCTTTTGTGGAGCGATGGGTAGCGATGCTTCGTGGGTGACTGTTGTTGATGTGTGCAGAGGGTCCCTGGTTCGCACCCAGGTCGGGGCGAGGGGACGGGCGTAAAGTCTATACTGTTACATTTGTATGCAAATGTACAGTATGTTCATATTGGTATACCTACCCATTCCGCTTACCTCGTTTGACCTGTTGCCAAGGAAACCAAGGAGACCCTCGACATAAGAAGACGGGAGGTCATTGTTGGTAAGATTAATATTGTTTCTGAAATGTTTTTCTGTGTCGTCTTAGTTGATCTCTGTTAGCTGATAATGGCTTGAGGAGGCATACAACAGTAATAAGTAGTCATTGTCTCGTAATTAGTGCTGAGCGATTAACCAAAATATATATATATTATTTTAAACAACTAATTGACTGATGATATTGGTTTCAATTATTTTAATTACATTTAGTTCAATTTTTTTTCTCTGAGCTTAATGAGCACATTGCACAGTTTCTCTAGAGATAAATCAGATCCAACCTGAACTGTGCCATGTAGTAGGGAGTTGTAGTTTCTCTAGAGATAAATGAGATCCAACCTGAACTGTGCCATGTAGTAGGGAGTTGTAGTTTCTCTAGAGATACATCAGATCCAACCTGAACTGTGCCATGTAGTAGGGAGTTGTAGTTTCTCTAGAGATACATCAGATCCAACCTGAACTGTGCCATGTAGTAGGGAGTTGTAGTTTCTCTAGAGATACATCAGATCCAACCTGAACTGTGCCATGTAGTAGGGAGTTGTAGTTTCTCTAGAGATACATCAGATCCAACCTGAACTGTGCCATGTAGTAGGGAGTTGTAGTTTCTCTAGAGATACATCAGATCCAACCTGAACTGTGCCATGTAGTAGGGAGTTGTAGTTTCTCTAGAGATACATCAGATCCAACCTGAACTGTGCCATGTAGTAGGGAGTTGTAGTTTCTCTAGAGATACATCAGATCCAACCTGAACTGTGCCATGTAGTAGGGAGTTGTAGTTTCTCTAGAGATACATCAGATCCAACCTGAACTGTGCCATGTAGTAGGGAGTTGTAGTTTCTCTAGAGATACATCAGATCCAACCTGAACTGTGCCATGTAGTAGGGAGTTGTAGTTTCTCTAGAGATACATCAGATCCAACCTGAACTGTGCCATGTAGTAGGGAGTTGTAGTTTCCAACAGGCCAATATTCTACATAGTTTAGCACAATAAACGTGGTAATTAACTACAATGACCATAATCCATTGTGCATCATCTGTGTTTCTTTTATGCCTGCTATGGAAGAGACAAGAATGCACAATTGTGAGGGGATATAGAGAGCAGCTTTTGCTTAGCGACGTATCGTGATTATGGGATGATTTAGAGAGCAGCTGTTGCTTAGCGACGTATCATGATCATGGGGTGATCTAGAGAGCAGATGTTGCTTGGCGAGGTATCTCTACCTGAAAAATACATGATCTCAGTGATTGATAGTTGGTATTCAGCAGTCATAAAAGTAGGCCTTATTTACTTTGAAGAACTACTAAAATAGTGATTTTGTCAGACAGCAGCTCTATAGAGACGAGATGATGACTTGGAATTAAATAATAGTCATCAAATAAAACTAATGTAATATAAACAACAACTGAAATATTGTATTAAAGTAAAGTAATGTGAATAAATGATGGTTAATAAGTGATAAGCAGTAATGGGCAGTCACTACCATCATGGGACTTTTATTACAGTCACTACCATCATGGGACTTTTATTACAGTCACTACATTTATGGGACTTTTATTACAGTCACTACCATCATGGGACTTTTATTACAGTCACTACCATCATGTCACTACCATCATGGGACTTTTATTACAGTCACTACCATCATGGGACTTTTATTACAGACACTACCATCATGGGGACTTTTATTACAGTCACTACCATCATGTCACTACCATCATGGGACTTTTATTACAGTCACTACCATCATGGGACTTTTATTACAGTCACTACCATCATGGGATTTTTATTACAAACACTACCATCATGGGACTTTTATTACAGTCACTACCATCATGGGGACTTTTATTACAGACACTACCATCATGGGACCTTTATTACAGTCACTACCATCATGGGGACTTTTATTACAGACACTACCATCATGGGTACTTTTATTACAGACACTACCATCATGGGGACTTTTATTACAGTCACTACCATCATGGGACTTTTATTACAGTCACTACCATCATGGGACTTTTATTACAGTCACTACCATCATGGGACTTTTATTACAGTCACTACCATCATGGGGACTTTTATTACAGTCACTACCATCATGGGACTTTTATTACAGTCACTACCATCATGGGGACTTTTATTACAGTCACTACTATCATGGGACTTTTATTACAGTCACTACTATCATGGGACTTTTATTACAGTCACTACCATCATGGGACTTTTATTACAGTCACTACCATCATGGGGATTTTTATTACAGTCATGGGACTTTTATTAAGTCATGGGACTTTTATTACAGTCACTACCATCATGTCACTACCATCATGTCACTACCATCATGGGGACTTTTATTACAGTCACTACCATTACGGGACTTTTATTACAGTCACTACCATCATGGGGACTTTTATTACAGTCACTACTATCATGGGACTTTTATTACAGTCACTGCCATCATGGGACTTTTATTACAGTCACTACCATCATGGGACTTTTATTACAGTCACTACCATCATGGGGACTTTTATTACAGTCACTACTATCATGGGACTTTTATTACAGTCACTGCCATCATGGGACTTTTATTACAGTCACTACCATCACGGGACTTTTATTACAGTCACTACCATCATGGGACTTTTATTACAGTCACTACCATCATGGGGACTTTTATTACAGTCACTACCATCATGGGGACTTTTATTACAGTCACTACCATCACGGGACTTTTATTACAGTCACTACCATCATGGGGACTTTTATTTCAGTCACTACCATCATGGGGACTTTTATTACAGTCACTACCATCATGGGACTTTTATTACAGTCACTACCATCATGGGGACTTTTATTACAGTCACTACCATCATGGGGACTTTTATTACAGTCACTACCATCATGGGACTTTTATTACAGTCACTACCATCATGGGGACTTTTATTACAGTCACTACCATCATGGGGACTTTTATTACAGTCACTACCATCATGGGGACTTTTATTACAGTCACTACCATCATGGGACTTTTATTACAGTCACTACCATCATGGGACTTTTATTACAGTCACTACCATCATGGGACTTTTATTACAGTCACTACCATCATGGGACTTTTATTACAGTCACTGCCATCATGGGACTTTTATTACAGTCACTACCATCACGGGACTTTTATTACAGTCACTACCATCATGGGACTTTTATTACAGTCACTACCATCATGGGACTTTTATTACAGTCACTACCATCATGGGACTTTTATTACAGTCACTACCATCATGGGACTTTTATTACAGTCACTACCATCATGGGACTTTTATTACAGTCACTACCATCATGGGACTTTTATTACAGTCACTGCCATCATGGGACTTTTATTACAGTCACTACCATCACGGGACTTTTATTACAGTCACTACCATCATGGGACTTTTATTACAGTCACTACCATCATGGGGACTTTTATTACAGTCACTACCATCATGGGACTTTTATTACAGTCACTGCCATCATGGGACTTTTATTACAGTCACTACCATCACGGGACTTTTATTACAGTCACTACCATCATGGGACTTTTATTACAGTCACTACCATCATGGGGACTTTTATTACAGTCACTACCATCATGGGGACTTTTATTACAGTCACTACCATCACGGGACTTTTATTACAGTCACTACCATCATGGGGACTTTTATTTCAGTCACTACCATCATGGGACTTTTATTACAGTCACTACCATCATGGGACTTTTATTACAGTCACTACCATCATGGGGACTTTTATTACAGTCACTACCATCATGGGGACTTTTATTACAGTCACTACCATCATGGGACTTTTATTACAGTCACTACCATCATGGGGACTTTTATTACAGTCACTACCATCATGGGGACTTTTATTACAGTCACTACCATCATGGGGACTTTTATTACAGTCACTACCATCATGGGGACTTTTATTACAGTCACTACCATCATGGGGACTTTTATTACAGTCACTACTATCATGGGACTTTTATTATTTGTTTTATTTTTGTGTTACAGCATTCAAACCCAAATAATTGAAACCGAAAAGTAAAACAGTGATTACATTTTTTTATAATCGAACTGAAACCGAACCGAAGTCAAAAAGCACTAATCGCTCAACACAACTAGTAATTCAATGGTGAACATGTAGGAATTGTAGGTATGTGTCGATTTTAAGTAGTAGATACCCAAAAGCTCAGTAGTTGGCCTCCCGAGTGGCGCAGCGGTCTAAGGCACTGCATCTCAGCACTAGAGGCATCACTACAGACACCCTGGTTTGATTCCAGGCTGTATCACAACCGGCTGTGATTGGGAGTCCTATAGGGTGCCACCCAACTGGCTAAGCGTCGTTCGGGTTTGGCCGGGGTAGGCCGTCATTGTAAATAAGAATTTGTTCTTAACTGACTTGCCTAGTTAAATAAAGTTTTTTAAAAACACAGTTGTCAATAAGGGAGAATGATGTACTGATTTGAGTAGGAAATATGTCATGTTAACCAGTAATGAAACATGCCAATTTATCACTCATGACAAAATACTACATAAATCACTACAGGTTTACTACATATCTCAATAGCAATCCATTACAAAAACCAGTCGGTTTGGTGCAGTGATTCAACAGTACTTTTTCATGAGTGCAGAACATGTATAATCCCCCCCCCCCCCCCACCCACACACACACACACACACACACACACACACACACACACATTTTACTATCCTTGTGGGGACCAAACAATTCCCTAACCCCTAAATTTAACCCTTAACCTAACCTTAATCCTCACCTTAAACCCAAACCTAAACTTAAACCTAAACCTAACCTTAATCCTAACCCTAACTGCAACCCTAACCCTAAACCTAAACCTAAACCTTAATTAAGCCTAAAAAAGCCTTTTTCCTTGTGGGGACTGGCAAAAATGTAAGTGTGTATTTGTCCTTGTGAGAAATCCTCATAGTGACAAGCACACACCTACAGGCATACACACACCTACAGGCATAAACACACCTACAGGCATACACACACCTACAGGCATACACACATCTACAGGATCCAGGCACACATAAACACACAAATACTCAAACACACATTCATAAACAAACACATTGATAAACAAACAAATTCATAAACAAACACATTCATACACAAACACATTGTTTAAATAAACACATTCATAAACAAACACATTGTTTAAATAAACACATTCAAAAACAATCTCACTCATCCACACTAACACTAACACACACTATCTAGCCTAAAGCGCGTGGCCCCAGAGGTCAGAACATGTTAAGGTTCATCTCGGTTCAGTTGGACAGAAAGAATCCGACAGGACTAAGTCTCTTGCCGTTTGACAGAAGTGTTTACAGCATAAACAACAACAATAAAGAAACACGAGGGTGTGTGTGTGTGTGTGTGTGTGTGTGTGTGTGTGTGTGTGTGTGTGTGTGTGTGTGTGTGTTTCTGTGTTGCAGTCTTACCGGAGCCTGCGGGGGACATTCTGCGTTTGGACAGGCCCACGGAGCGAGGAGAACCACGGTTGGTCAGAGGAGCGGACATTTTACCATAGGCCATTGACTTCATCACACGACACTCTGAAACAACAGAAGATTTTTTTTTAAATGATTAAGACACTGTTTTAGTTATGCTTAGGAGCCTTGCTCAATGGCACAACAGCAGTAGGTGGCATCCCTCCAACTGCTAGCGAACACAGTTCATCATCTAATATGTGATTCCCCCACCAGACCTGGGATTAGAACAACTCTCTGGTCCCTGGTCTGTCTCTATAACAACTCTCTGGTCCCTGGTCTGTCTCTCTAACAACTCTCTGGTCCCTGGTCTGTCTCTCTAACAACTCTCTGGTCCCTGGTCTGTCTCTCTAACAACTCTCTGGTCCCTGGTCTGTCTCTAACAACTCTCTGTTCCCTGGTCTGTCTCTCTAACAACTCTCTGGTCCCTGGTCTGTCTCTCTAACAACTCTCTGGTCCCTGGTCTGTCTCTCTAACAACTCTCTGGTCCCTGGTCTGTCTCTAACAACTCTCTGGTCCCTGGTCTGTCTCTCTAACAACTCTCTGGTCCCTGGTCTGTCTCTCTAACAACTCTCTGGTCCCTGGTCTGTCTCTCTAACAACTCTCCGGTCCCTGGTCTGTCTCTCTAACAACTCTCTGGTCCCTGGTCTGTCTCTCTAACAAATCTCTGGTCCCTGGTCTGCCTCTAACAACTCTCTGGTCCCTGGTCTGCCTCTAACAACTCTCTGGTCCCTGGTCTGTCTCTCTAACAACTCTCTGGTCCCTGGTCTGTCTCTAACAACTCTCTGGTCCCTGGTCTGTCTCTAACAACTCTCTGGTCCCTGGTCTGTCTCTCTAACAACTCTCTGGTCCCCGGTCTGCCTCTAACAACTCTCTGGTCCCTGGTCTGTCTTTCTAATAACTCTCTGGTCCCTTGTCTGTCTCTCTAACAACTCTCTGGTCCCTTGTCTGTCTCTCTAACAACTCTCTGGTCCCTGGTCTGTGTCTAACAACTCTCTGGTCCCTGGTCTGCCTCTAACAACCCTCTGGTCCCTGGTCTGCCTCTAACAACTCTCTGGTCCCTGGTCTGTCTCTCTAACAACGCTCTGGTCCCTGGTCTGTTTCTCTAACAACTCTCTGGTCCCTGGTCTGTCTCTCTAACAACTCTCTGGTCCCTGGTCTGTCTCTTTAACAACTCTCTGGTCCCTGGTCTGTGTCTAACAATTCTCTGGTCCCTGGTCTGCCTCTAACAACTCTCTGGTCCCTGGTCTGCCTCTAACAACTCTCTGGTCCCTGGTCTGCCTCTAACAACTCTCTGGTCCCTGGTCTGTCTCTAACAACTCTCTGGTCCCTGGTCTGTCTCTCCAACAACTCACTTGTTATTTGTTATTTAGTCCTGCCGTACATACCTACACGTACACTACGGTCAAAAGACGCAGGCCTCCTATTTGTCCCTACAATTTCTAAGCAAACAGCTGGAGGCAGGGCTTTCTCCTATAGAGCTCCATTTTTGTGGAATGGTCTGCCTACCCATGTGAGAGACGCAGACTCTGTCTCAACTTTTAAGTCTTTATTGAAGACTCATCTCTTCAGTAGTACCTTTGATTGAGTGTAGTCTGGCCCAGGAGTGTGAAGGTGAACAGAAAGACACTGGAGCGACGCACATTGCTATCTCTGCCTGGCCGGTTCCCCTCTCTCCACTGGGATTCTCTGCCTCTAACCCTATTACAGGGGCTGAGTCACTGGCTTGCTGGTGCTCTGCCATGTCATCCCTAGGAGGGATGCGTCACTTGAGTGGGTTAAGTCACTGACGTGACTGTCTGGGTTGGCGCCCCCCCATGGGTTGTGCCGTGGCGGAGATCTTTGTGGACTATACTCAGCCTTGTCTGAGGATGGTAAGTTGGTGGTTGAAGATATCCCTCTAGTGGTGTGGGGGCTGTGCTTTGGCAAAGTGGGTGGGGTTATATCCCGCCTGTTTCGGCCTGTCCGGGGGTATTGTCGGATAGGGCCACAGTGTCTCCCGACTCCTCCTGTCAGTAGTTTATGTGTCGGGGGCTAGGGTCAGTCTGTTTTTTATTCTGGAGTATTTCTCCTGTCTTATCGGGTGTCCTGTGTGAATTTAAGTATGCCCTCTCCAAATGTCTCTCTCTTTCTCTCTTTCTTTCTTTCTATCTCTCTTTTGAGGACCTGAGCCCAAGGACCATGACTCAGGACTACCTGGCCTGATGACTCCTTGCAGTCCAGTCCACCTGGCCGTGCTGCAGCTCCAGTTTCAACTGTTCTGCCTGCAGCTATGGAACCCTGACCTGTTCACCGGACGTGCTACTTGTCCCAGACCTGCTGTTTTCAACTCTCTAGAGACAGCAGAAGCGGTAGAGATACTCTGAATGATCAGCTATGAAAAGCCAACTGACATTTACTCCTGAGGTGCTGACTTGCACCCTCGACAACCACTGTGATTATTATTATCTGACCATGCTGGTTAGCTATGACAATTTGAACATCTTGGCCATGTCCTATTATAATCTCCACCCGGCACAGCCAGAAGAGGACTGGCCACCCCTCATAGCCTGGTTCCTCTCTAGGTGTCTTCCTAGGTTCTGGCCTTTTTAGGGAGTTTGTCCTAGTCACCGTACTTCTACACCTGCATTTCTTGTTGTTTGGGGTTTTAGGCTGGGTTTCTGTACAGCACTTTGTGACATCAGCTGATGTAAGAAGAGATTTATAAATACATTTGATTGATTGATTTATCTGGTTCCTGGTCTGTCTCTCTCTCTAACAACTCTCTGGTCCCTGGTCTGTCTCTCTAAAGTCTAGGCCAGCGGTTCCCAAACTTTTCCACGAAGGTTCCCCTTACAGCATTCACGACACAAACTGTTCACAGCCCTCTTGTTGGTGGAGTTTGGAGGTTTGCAGGTTTAATGCTTATTTCCTGCCATTCTACACATTGTATCATGTGTTGCAAATAATAATTTTTCAGTTTTAAAGCAAATTTTCTTGCAATTCTAATGATTTTGCCATGTCTACTGTGCATTCATGTGATATATGAGTGTTTCAAACATTACAACAAACTCTATGGGTGAAAAAAATCTAGCTACAAAACATTAGCCGACATGGGCTAGTTGATCTGTACATTTCTGACAAGATGTAAATAACTCTCAGTTACCTGATTAATCAGTTTAATAGCGTAATACTAATTACAGAGAATCTTTGATAAAAAAACTAAAAGTCTTCATTTAATGATAGTATAGACACGACCGTGACATGATGAGGAAAACCTACAACACAACAGCACCCAACAGTTTGTGAACCACTGCTGTAGGATAAGGAGGGAGACTTTTCCTTCACAAGTTCATGAAACACATTTTGAATTCTTCCTAGAGTATGTACGTGAGGTCGGGGTGAGTCTCGACCCCTAAAATTATGACATTAGAGTGTGTCAAAGTGATGACAGCATGTCAGAGAGAAGGTGCTGAATTAGGGAGATGGTGAGAGGTGGTAAGCTGTGTGTGTGTGTGTGTGTGTGTGTGTGTGTGTGTGTGTGTGTGTGTGTGTGTGTGGCGTGCGTGCGAGCGTGAGTAGCACAAACCACAAGCAGTATTTTAACCTAGAAGATAGCAGCTGTAAATGCTAGATTTTATTATCTAATTTAAACACAGCATTAAGGGGTTTGACTGAATTGAGTCCATAGACCTTTGCAGAGAGTCGCCGGCATCATCAGCCACCAGGCACCAGTCTCCCCAAAATGGAGGGCAGTATGGCTTCGACTTCAACCATCTGACACTCCATTACAGCTCAAAGAGTCGCCCAGTCACTCAAATAAGATACACATTCCAAAGTCTCAGCCCGTAACCAGTCGCCCAGTTTGACTCAGTTCTTCTGCGCCGTCGATGCCATCTTGGCTCTGAGAGACTGGCCTTGGGCAGACTTCGTCGGTTCCAGTCTGTTCCAGTCGCCCCTTTGTTAAGCCAGACTACATTAGTTTAAAAGAAACTAGGACTTCAAGTGGCTCTGACTGATCCGTAGGAGGAGAAAAATCATTCTGATTAACTTAGACTTAATACCAATCCTCCTTCTCTCTCTCTCTATCTGTCCATCTCTGTCATCTGTTTCTGTATTTCATTCTGTCTTCCACTTCATTTACCCCCCCTTTCTATCTCACGTCCGGTCCATCTCTCTAGTCTGTCTCTCCTCCCTTAGAAACTGAGAGGAAACAGGGAGGGAAAAAAGCAATGCTGTGAAGATTGGAGGGAGGTGTGTACGCGAGAGACTGGTGGGACGAGTGTGTGTGTGTGTGTGTGTGTGTGTGTGTGTGTGTGTGTGTGTGTGTGTGTGTGTGTGTGTGTGTGTGTGTGTGTGTGTGTGTGTGTGTGTGTGTGTGTGTGTGTGTGTGTGTGTGTGAGAGAGAGAGAGAGAGAGAGAGAGAGATGAGGGGTTGGCAGAATGTTCTGTTCTACAGTTGGACACAGAGGAGAGCGGAGGAAGATATTCAATCCAATCTACAGGCACTGAATTGAAACATTAAACTGAAATACAAAAACAAGAGATCTGAGCAAGATGGTGCACTGTACTTTTCAAATAGCACACACACACATAAACAGTGTACTACTTAAAATAATTGTGTATTATAGGACGAGGGGTCTGGACATTTGAAAAGCACAGAGGGTGTTACACACTGAACAACATAACAATGACACACACAGGGAAAAAAGGAGAGGAGAGGAGAGGAGAGGAGAGGAGAGGAGAGGAGAGGAGAGGAGAGGAGAGGAGAGGAGAGGAGAGGCCGTCAGGCTACGAGATGGATCAAGAGGGATGTCAGTTAGTGTCACATTAGAACTCCCATCTGAAAAAGAGAGAGAGAGACAGAGACACAGAGAGAGAGACAGACAGCGACAGAGACAGAGAGAGAGAGAGACAGAACGACAGAGAGACAGAGGGAGAGACAGAGATAGAGACAGACAGGGAGAGAGACAGAGAGAGAGAGAGAGAGAGAGAGAGAGAGAGACAGAACGACAGAGAGAGAGACAGAGGGAGAGACAGAGATAGAGACCCCACAGACACAAACAGAATCCATAGAGCCCCAGGACAGCAACAAAATGAGACCCAAACATATCATGAGAAAACAAAAAGATAATTACTTGACACATTGGAAAGAATTAACAAAACGAGAATGCTATTTGGCCCTAGCAGAGAGTACACAGTGGCAGAATACCTGACCTCTGTGACTGGCCCAAAATGAAGTAAATCTTTGACTATGTACA
The DNA here is from genome assembly GCF_013265735.2 of Oncorhynchus mykiss. Lineage (NCBI taxonomy): Eukaryota > Metazoa > Chordata > Actinopteri > Salmoniformes > Salmonidae > Oncorhynchus > Oncorhynchus mykiss. Next base: position 40,548,338 of record NC_048593.1, read on the forward strand.
GACTAGGTAGCAGAAAGACAGGCTATGTGCTCACTGCCAACAAAATAAGGTGAAAACTGAGCTGCACTTCCTAACCTCTTGCCAAATGTATGACCATATTAGAGACACATATTTACCTCAGATGACCCACAAAGAATTCGAAAAACAAATCCAATCTTGATAATATCCCATATCTACTGGGTGAAATTCCACAGTGTGCCATCACAGCAGCAAGATTTGTGACCTGTTGCCACCAGAAAAGGGCAACCAGTGAAGAACAAACACCATTGTAAATACAACCCATATTTATGTTAATTTATTTTCCATTTTTTACTTAACTATTTGCACATTGTTACAACACTGTATATAGACATTATGTGACATTTGAAATGTCTTTATTATTTTCAAACTTTTGTGAGTGTAATGTTTTACTGTACAATGTTTATTGTTTATCATCTACTTCACTTGCTTTGGCTATGTTTCCCATGCCAATAAAGCCGCCTGAATTGAAATTGAATTCAGACAGACAGACAGACAGACAGACAGACAGACAAACAGACAGACAGACAGACAGACAGACAGACAGACAGACAGACAGACAGACAGAGAAAGTAGGAAGATGGAAAGAAAGCAGGTGGGTGGGAGAAAATGAGAAGAAGAGAGAGGGGGATGAAGATATAAAGAGATGTGTAGACACAGATCGGAGGCCAATGTTCAGCCTGGTGCAAGGGAACTCTCTTTGTGTGGTTCGTTGCATGCTGGACAATGTTTAGTGGGGCACTCAGGGAGAGTGTAAGAAGGGCCTAAGGGTAGTTAATGGAACACACCACAGTCTGTTGTTCACAGGGGGAGGGAGGGAGGGAGGGAGGGAGGGAGGGAGGGAGGGAGGGAGGGAGGGAGGGAGGGAGGGAGGGAGGGAGGGAGGGAGGGAGGGAGGGAGGGAGGGAGGGATATTGATGTTGTGTAACACAGCAATGTGGTGGTCATTTTGAAAATGGATGAGGGGAGAGAAGGAGAGAAATAAAATATTTAGTAAAAGAATCAAGACAATGTCAGATCAGGAGAATGTGAAGTCAGGAGAATGTGAAGTCAGGAGAATGTGAAGTCAGGAGAATGTCAGATCAGGAGAATGTCAGGTCAGGAGAATGTCAGATCAGGAGAATGTGAAGTCAGGAGAATGTGAAGTCAGGAGAATGTGAAGTCAGGAGAATGTCAGATCAGGAGAATGTCAGGTCAGGAGAATGTGAAGTCAGGAGAATGTCAGATCAGGAGAATGTCAGGTCAGGAGAATGTCAGGTCAGGAGAATGTCAGGTCAGGAGAATGTCAGGTCAGGAGAATGTCAGGTCAGGAGAATGTCAGATCAGGAGAATGTCAGATCAGGAGAATGTAAGGTCAGGAGAATGTCAGATCAGGAGAATGTCAGATCAGGAGAATGTCAGATCAGGAGAATGTCAGGTCAGGAGAATGTCAGATCAGGAGAATGTCAGGTCAGGAGAATGTCAGATCAGGAGAATGTCAGATCAAGAGAATGTCAGGTCAGGAGAATGTCAGGTCAGGAGAATGTCAGGTCAGGAGAATGTCAGATCAGGAGAATGTCAGATCAGGAGAATGTCAGGTCAGGAGAATGTCAGGTCAGGAGAATGTCAGATCAGGAGAATGTCAGATCAGGAGAATGTCAGGTCAGGAGAATGTCAGGTCAGGAGAATGTCAGGTCAGGAGAATGTCAGGTCAGGAGAATGTGAAGTCAGGAGAATGTCAGATCAGGAGATTGTCAGACAAGGAGAATGTCAGATCAGGTCAGGAGAATGTCAGGTCAGGTCAGGAGAATGTCAGATCAGGAGAATGTCAGGTCAGGAGAATGTCAGGTCAGGAGAATGTCAGGTCAGGAGAATGTCAGATCAGGAGAATGTCAGGTCAGGAGAATGTCAGGTCAGGAGAATGTGAAGTCAGGAGAATGTGAAGTCAGGAGAATGTCAGATCAGGAGAATGTCAGGTCAGGAGAATGTCAGATCAGGAGAATGTGAAGTCAGGAGAATGTGAAGTCAGGAGAATGTGAAGTCAGGAGAATGTCAGATCAGGAGAATGTCAGGTCAGGAGAATGTGAAGTCAGGAGAATGTCAGATCAGGAGAATGTCAGGTCAGGAGAATGTCAGGTCAGGAGAATGTCAGGTCAGGAGAATGTCAGATCAGGAGAATGTCAGATCAGGAAAATGTAAGGTCAGGAGAATGTAAGATCAGGAGAATGTCAGATCAGGAGAATGTCAGATCAGGAGAATGTCAGGTCAGGAGAATGTCAGGTCAGGAGAATGTCAGATCAGGAGAATGTCAGGTCAGGAGAATGTCAGATCAGGAGAATGTCAGATCAGGAGAATGTCAGGTCAGGAGAATGTCAGGTCAGGAGAATGTCAGGTCAGGAGAATGTCAGATCAGGAGAATGTCAGATCAGGAGAATGTCAGGTCAGGAGAATGTCAGGTGAGGAGAATGTCAGATCAGGAGAATGTCAGGTCAGGAGAATGTCAGGTCAGGAGAATGTGAAGTCAGGAGAATGTCAGATCAGAAGATTGTCAGATAAGGATAATGTCAGATCAGGTCAGGAGAATGTCAGGTCAGGTCAGGAGAATGTCAGATCAGGTGAATGTCACATCAGGAGAATGTCAGGTCAGCAGAAGGTCAGGTCAGGAGAATGTCAAGTCAGGAGAATGTCAGATCAGGAGAATGTCAGGTCAGGAGAATGTCAGGTCAGGGGAATGTCAGATCAGGAGAATGTCAAGTAAAGTCAGGAGAATGTCAGATCAGGAGAATGTCAGATCAGGAGAATGTCAGTTCAGGAGAATGTCGGTCAGGAGAATGTCAGGTCAGGAGAATGTCACAAAAGGAGAATGTCAGTTCAGGAGAATGTCAGATCAGGAGATTGTCAGATCAGGAGATTGTCAGATCAGGAGAATATCAGGTCAGGAGAATGTCAGGTCGGGAGAATGTCCGATCAGGAGAATGTCAGGTCAGGGGAATGTCAGATCAGGAGAATGTCAAGTCAAGTGAGGAGAATGTCAGGTCAGGTAAGGAGAATGTCATATCAGGAGAATGTCAGGCCAGGTCAGGAGAATGTCAGGTCATGAGAATGTCAGGTCAGGAGAATGTGAAGTCAGGAGAATGTGAAGTCAGGAGAATGTCAGATCAGGAGAATGTCAGGTCAGGAGAATGTCAGATCAGGAGAATGTGAAGTCAGGAGAATGTGAAGTCAGGAGAATGTGAAGTCAGGAGAATGTCAGATCAGGAGAATGTCAGGTCAGGAGAATGTGAAGTCAGGTGAATGTCAGATCAGGAGAATGTCAGGTCAGGAGAATGTCAGGTCAGGAGAATGTCAGGTCAGGAGAATGTCAGGTCAGGAGAATGTCAGGTCAGGAGAATGTCAGATCAGGAGAATGTCAGGTCAGGAGAATGTCAGATCAGGAGAATGTCAGATCAGGAGAATGTCAGATCAGGAGAATGTCAGGTCAGGAGAATGTCAGGTCAGGAGAATGTCAGATCAGGAGAATGTCAGGTCAGGAGAATGTCAGATCAGGAGAATGTCAGATCAGGAGAATGTCAGGTCATGAGAATGTCAGGTCAGGAGAATGTCAGATCAGGAGAATGTCAGGTCAGGAGAATGTCAGGTCAGGAGAATGTGAAGTCAGGAGAATGTCAGATCAGGAGATTGTCAGATAAGGAGAATGTCAGATCAGGTCAGGAGAATGTCAGGTCAGGTCAGGAGAATGTCAGATCAGGAGAATGTCAGGTCAGGAGAATGTCAGGTCAGGAGAATGTCAGGTCAGGAGAATGTCAGATCAGGAGAATGTCAAGTCAGGAGAATGTCAGGTCAGGAGAATGTCAGATCAGGAGAATGTCAGGTCAGGAAAATTTCAGGTCAGGAGAATGTCAAGTCAGGAGAATGTCAGGTCAGGAGAATGTCAGGTCAGGAGAATGTCAGATCAGGAGAATGTCAGATCAGGAGAATGTCAGGTCAGGAGAATGTCACAAAAGGAGAATGTCAGTTCAGGAGAATGTCAGATCAGGAGATTGTCAGATCAGGAGATTGTCAGATCAGGAGAATATCAGGTCAGGAGAATGTCAGGTCGGGAGAATGTCCGATCAGGAGAATGTCAGGTCAGGAGAATGTCAGGTCAGGGGAATGTCAGATCAGGAGAATGTCAAGTCAAGTCAGGAGAATGTCAGGTCAGGTAAGGAGAATGTCATATCAGGAGAATGTCAGGCCAGGTCAGGAGAATGTCAGGTCATGAGAATGTCAGGTCAGGAGAATGTGAAGTCAGGAGAATGTGAAGTCAGGAGAATGTCAGATCAGGAGAATGTCAGGTCAGGAGAATGTCAGATCAGGAGAATGTCAGATCAGGAGAATGTCAGGTCAGGAGAATGTCAGGTCAGGAGAATGTCAGATCAGGAGAATGTCAGGTCAGGAGAATGTCAGGTCAGGAGAATGTGAAGTCAGGAGAATGTCAGATCAGGAGATTGTCAGATAAGGAGAATGTCAGATCAGGTCAGGAGAATGTCAGGTCAGGTCAGGAGAATGTCAGATCAGGAGAATGTCAGGTCAGGAGAATGTCAGGTCAGGAGAATGTCAGGTCAGGAGAATGTCAGATCAGGAGAATGTCAAGTCAAGTCAGGAGAATGTCAGGTCAGGTAAGGAGAATGTCATATCAGGAGAATGTCAGGCCAGGTCAGGAGAATGTCAGGTCATGAGAATGTCAGGTCAGGAGAATGTGAAGTCAGGAGAATGTGAAGTCAGGAGAATGTCAGATCAGGAGAATGTCAGGTCAGGAGAATGTCAGATCAGGAGAATGTCAGATCAGGAGAATGTCAGGTCAGGAGAATGTCAGGTCAGGAGAATGTCAGATCAGGAGAATGTCAGGTCAGGAGAATGTCAGGTCAGGAGAATGTGAAGTCAGGAGAATGTCAGATCAGGAGATTGTCAGATAAGGAGAATGTCAGATCAGGTCAGGAGAATGTCAGGTCAGGTCAGGAGAATGTCAGATCAGGAGAATGTCAGGTCAGGAGAATGTCAGGTCAGGAGAATGTCAGGTCAGGAGAATGTCAGATCAGGAGAATGTCAAGTCAGGAGAATGTCAGGTCAGGAGAATGTCAGATCAGGAGAATGTCAGGTCAGGAAAATTTCAGGTCAGGAGAATGTCAAGTCAGGAGAATGTCAGATCAGGTGAATGTCACATCAGGAGAATGTCAGGTCAGCAGAATGTCAGGTCAGGAGAATGTCAAGTCAGGAGAATGTCAGATCAGGAGAATGTCAGGTCAGGAGAATGTCAGGTCAGGGGAATGTCAGATCAGGAGAATGTCAAGTAAAGTCAGGAGAATGTCAGATCAGGAGAATGTCAGTTCAGGAGAATGTCGGTCAGGAGAATGTCAGGTCAGGAGAATGTCAGGTCAGGAGAATGTCAGGTCAGGGGAATGTCAGATCAGGAGAATGTCAAGTAAAGTCAGTAGAATGTCAGATCAGGAGAATGTCAGGTCAGGAGAATGTCAGATCAGGAGAATGTCAGATCAGGAGAATGTCAGGTCAGGAGAATGTCAGGTCAAGAGAATGTCAGATCAGGAGAATGTCAGATCAGGAGAATGTCAGGTCAGGAGAATGTCAGGTCAGGAGAATGTCAGGTCAGGAGAATGTCAGGTCAGGAGAATGTGAAGTCAGGAGAATGTCAGATCAGGAGATTGTCAGACAAGGAGAATGTCAGATCAGGTCAGGAGAATGTCAGGTCAGGTCAGGAGAATGTCAGATCAGGAGAATGTCAGGTCAGGAGAATGTCAGGTCAGGAGAATGTCAGGTCAGGAGAATGTCAGATCAGGAGAATGTCAGGTCAGGAGAATGTCAGGTCAGGAGAATGTGAAGTCAGGAGAATGTGAAGTCAGGAGAATGTCAGATCAGGAGAATGTCAGGTCAGGAGAATGTCAGATCAGGAGAATGTGAAGTCAGGAGAATGTGAAGTCAGGAGAATGTGAAGTCAGGAGAATGTCAGATCAGGAGAATGTCAGGTCAGGAGAATGTGAAGTCAGGAGAATGTCAGATCAGGAGAATGTCAGGTCAGGAGAATGTCAGGTCAGGAGAATGTCAGGTCAGGAGAATGTCAGGTCAGGAGAATGTCAGATCAGGAGAATGTCAGATCAGGAGAATGTAAGGTCAGGAGAATGTAAGATCAGGAGAATGTCAGATCAGGAGAATGTCAGATCAGGAGAATGTCAGGTCAGGAGAATGTCAGGTCAGGAGAATGTCAGATCAGGAGAATGTCAGGTCAGGAGAATGTCAGATCAGGAGAATGTCAGATCAGGAGAATGTCAGGTCAGGAGAATGTCAGGTCAGGAGAATGTCAGGTCAGGAGAATGTCAGATCAGGAGAATGTCAGATCAGGAGAATGTCAGGTCAGGAGAATGTCAGGTGAGGAGAATGTCAGATCAGGAGAATGTCAGGTCAGGAGAATGTCAGGTCAGGAGAATGTGAAGTCAGGAGAATGTCAGATCAGAAGATTGTCAGATAAGGAGAATGTCAGATCAGGTCAGGAGAATGTCAGGTCAGGTCAGGAGAATGTCAGATCAGGTGAATGTCACATCAGGAGAATGTCAGGTCAGCAGAAGGTCAGGTCAGGAGAATGTCAAGTCAGGAGAATGTCAGGTCAGGGGAATGTCAGATCAGGAGAATGTCAAGTAAAGTCAGGAGAATGTCAGATCAGGAGAATGTCAGATCAGGAGAATGTCAGTTCAGGAGAATGTCGGTCAGGAGAATGTCAGGTCAGGAGAATGTCACAAAAGGAGAATGTCAGTTCAGGAGAATGTCAGATCAGGAGATTGTCAGATCAGGAGATTGTCAGATCAGGAGAATATCAGGTCAGGAGAATGTCAGGTCGGGAGAATGTCCGATCAGGAGAATGTCAGGTCAGGAGAATGTCAGGTCAGGGGAATGTCAGATCAGGAGAATGTCAAGTCAAGTGAGGAGAATGTCAGGTCAGGTAAGGAGAATGTCATATCAGGAGAATGTCAGGCCAGGTCAGGAGAATGTCAGGTCATGAGAATGTCAGGTCAGGAGAATGTGAAGTCAGGAGAATGTGAAGTCAGGAGAATGTCAGATCAGGAGAATGTCAGGTCAGGAGAATGTCAGATCAGGAGAATGTGAAGTCAGGAGAATGTGAAGTCAGGAGAATGTGAAGTCAGGAGAATGTCAGATCAGGAGAATGTCAGGTCAGGAGAATGTGAAGTCAGGTGAATGTCAGATCAGGAGAATGTCAGGTCAGGAGAATGTCAGGTCAGGAGAATGTCAGGTCAGGAGAATGTCAGGTCAGGAGAATGTCAGGTCAGGAGAATGTCAGATCAGGAGAATGTCAGATCAGGAGAATGTCAGGTCAGGAGAATGTCAGATCAGGAGAATGTCAGATCAGGAGAATGTCAGATCAGGAGAATGTCAGGTCAGGAGAATGTCAGGTCAGGAGAATGTCAGATCAGGAGAATGTCAGGTCAGGAGAATGTCAGATCAGGAGAATGTCAGATCAGGAGAATGTCAGGTCATGAGAATGTCAGGTCAGGAGAATGTCAGATCAGGAGAATGTCAGGTCAGGAGAATGTCAGGTCAGGAGAATGTGAAGTCAGGAGAATGTCAGATCAGGAGATTGTCAGATAAGGAGAATGTCAGATCAGGTCAGGAGAATGTCAGGTCAGGTCAGGAGAATGTCAGATCAGGAGAATGTCAGGTCAGGAGAATGTCAGGTCAGGAGAATGTCAGGTCAGGAGAATGTCAGATCAGGAGAATGTCAAGTCAGGAGAATGTCAGGTCAGGAGAATGTCAGATCAGGAGAATGTCAGGTCAGGAAAATTTCAGGTCAGGAGAATGTCAAGTCAGGAGAATGTCAGGTCAGGAGAATGTCAGGTCAGGAGAATGTCAGATCAGGAGAATGTCAGATCAGGAGAATGTCAGATCAGGAGAATATCAGGTCAGGAGAATGTCAGGTCGGGAGAATGTCCGATCAGGAGAATGTCAGGTCAGGATAATGTCAGGTCAGGGGAATGTCAGATCAGGAGAATGTCAAGTCAAGTCAGGAGAATGTCAGGTCAGGTAAGGAGAATGTCATATCAGGAGAATGTCAGGCCAGGTCAGGAGAATGTCAGGTCATGAGAATGTCAGGTCAGGAGAATGTGAAGTCAGGAGAATGTGAAGTCAGGAGAATGTCAGATCAGGAGAATGTCAGGTCAGGAGAATGTCAGATCAGGAGAATGTCAGATCAGGAGAATGTCAGGTCAGGAGAATGTCAGGTCAGGAGAATGTCAGATCAGTAAAATGTCAGGTCAGGAGAATGTCAGGTCAGGAGAATGTGAAGTCAGGAGAATGTCAGATCAGGAGATTGTCAGATAAGGAGAATGTCAGATCAGGTCAGGAGAATGTCAGGTCAGGTCAGGAGAATGTCAGATCAGGAGAATGTCAGGTCAGGAGAATGTCAGGTCAGGAGAATGTCAGGTCAGGAGAATGTCAGATCAGGAGAATGTCAAGTCAGGAGAATGTCAGGTCAGGAGAATGTCAGATCAGGAGAATGTCAGGTCAGGAAAATTTCAGGTCAGGAGAATGTCAAGTCAGGAGAATGTCAGATCAGGTGAATGTCACATCAGGAGAATGTCAGGTCAGCAGAATGTCAGGTCAGGAGAATGTCAAGTCAGGAGAATGTCAGATCAGGAGAATGTCAGGTCAGGAGAATGTCAGGTCAGGGGAATGTCAGATCAGGAGAATGTCAAGTAAAGTCAGGAGAATGTCAGATCAGGAGAATGTCAGTTCAGGAGAATGTCGGTCAGGAGAATGTCAGGTCAGGAGAATGTCAGGTCAGGAGAATGTCAGGTCAGGGGAATGTCAGATCAGGAGAATGTCAAGTAAAGTCAGTAGAATGTCAGATCAGGAGAATGTCAGTTCAGGAGAATGTCGGTCAGGAGAATGTCAGGTCAGGAGAATGTCACAAAAGGAGAATGTCAGTTCAGGAGAATGTCGGGTCAGGAGAATGTCAGATCAGGAGATTGTCAGATCAGGAGATTGTCAGATCAGGAGAATATCAGGTCAGGAGAATGTCAGGTCAGGAGAATGTCCGATCAGGAGAATGTCAGGTCAGGAGAATGTCAGGTCAGGGGAATGTCAGATCAGGAGAATGTCAAGTAAAGTCAGTAGAATGTCAGATCAGGAGAATGTCAGTTCAGGAGAATGTCGGTCAGGAGAATGTCAGGTCAGGAGAATGTCACAAAAGGAGAATGTCAGTTCAGGAGAATGTCGGGTCAGGAGAATGTCAGATCAGGAGATTGTCAGATCAGGAGATTGTCAGATCAGGAGAATATCAGGTCAGGAGAATGTCAGGTCAGGAGAATGTCCGATCAGGAGAATGTCAGGTCAGGAGAATGTCAGGTCAGGGGAATGTCAGATCAGGAGAATGTCAAGTCAAGTCAGGAGAATGTCATGTCAGGTAAGGAGAATGTCAGATCAGGAGAATGTCAGGCCAGGTCAGGAGAATGTCAGATCAGGAGAATGTCAGGTCAGGAGGATTTCAGGTCAGGAGAATGTCAGATCAGGAGAATGTCAGGTCAGGAGAATGTCAGGTCAGGAGAATGTCAGATCAGGAGAATGTCAGGTCAGGAGAATGTCAGGTCAGGAGAATGTCAGGTCAGGAGAATGTCAGATCAGGAGAATGTCAGGTCAGGAGAATGTTAGGTCGGGAGAATGTCAGGTCAGGAGAATGTCAGGTCAGGAGAATGTCAGATCAGGAGAATGTCAGATCAGGAGAATGTCAGGCCAGGTCAGGAGAATGTCAGGTCATGAGAATGTCAGGTCAGGAGAATGTGAAGTCAGGAGAATGTGAAGTCAGGAGAATGTGAAGTCAGGAAAATGTCAGATCAGGAGAATGTCAGGTCAGGAGAATGTCAGATCAGGAGAATGTGAAGTCAGGAGAATGTGAAGTCAGGAGAATGTGAAGTCAGGAGAATGTCAGATCAGGAGAATGTCAGGTCAGGAGAATGTGAAGTCAGGTGAATGTCAGATCAGGAGAATGTCAGGTCAGGAGAATGTCAGGTCAGGAGAATGTCAGGTCAGGAGAATGTCAGGTCAGGAGAATGTCAGATCAGGAGAATGTCAGATCAGGAGAATGTCAGGTCAGGAGAATGTCAGATCAGGAGAATGTCAGATCAGGAGAATGTCAGATCAGGAGAATGTCAGTTCAGGAGAATGTCAGGTCAGGAGAATGTCAGATCAGGAGAATGTCAGGTCAGGAGAATGTCAGATCAGGAGAATGTCAGATCAGGAGAATGTCAGGTCAGGAGAATGTCAGGTCAGGAGAATGTCAGATCAGGAGAATGTCAGGTCAGGAGAATGTCAGGTCAGGAGAATGTGAAGTCAGGAGAATGTCAGATCAGGAGATTGTCAGATAAGGAGAATGTCAGATCAGGTCAGGAGAATGTCAGGTCAGGTCAGGAGAATGTCAGATCAGGAGAATGTCAGGTCAGGAGAATGTCAGGTCAGGAGAATGTCAGGTCAGGAGAATGTCAGATCAGGAGAATGTCAAGTCAGGAGAATGTCAGGTCAGGAGAATGTCAGATCAGGAGAATGTCAGGTCAGGAAAATTTCAGGTCAGGAGAATGTCAAGTCAGGAGAATGTCAGATCAGGTGAATGTCACATCAGGAGAATGTCAGGTCAGCAGAATGTCAGGTCAGGAGAATGTCAAGTCAGGAGAATGTCAGATCAGGAGAATGTCAGGTCAGGAGTATGTCAGGTCAGGGGAATGTCAGATCAGGAGAATGTCAAGTAAAGTCAGGAGAATGTCAGATCAGGAGAATGTCAGATCAGGAGAATGTCAGTTCAGGAGAATGTCGGTCAGGAGAATGTCAGGTCAGGAGAATGTCACAAAAGGAGAATGTCAGTTCAGGAGAATGTCGGGTCAGGAGAATGTCAGATCAGGAGATTGTCAGATCAGGAGATTGTCATATCAGGAGAATATCAGGTCAGGAGAATGTCAGGTCAGGAGAATGTCCGATCAGGAGAATGTCAGGTCAGGAAAATGTCAGGTCAGGGGAATGTCAGATCAGGAGAATGTCAAGTCAAGTCAGGAGAATGTCAGGTCAGGTAAGGAGAATGTCAGATCAGGAGAATGTCAGGCCAGGTCAGGAGAATGTCAGATCAGGAGAATGTCAGGTCAGGAGGATTTCAGGTCAGGAGAATGTCAGATCAAGAGAATGTCAGGTCAGTAGAATGTCAGATCAGGAGAATGTCAGGTCAGGAGAATGTCAGGTCAGGAGAATGTCAGGTCAGGAGAATGTCAGATCAGGAGAATGTCAGGTCAGGAGAATGTCAGGTCAGGAGAATGTCAGGTCAGGAGAATGTCAGATCAGGAGAATGTCAGGTCAGGAGAATGTTAGGTCAGGAGAATGTCAGGTAAGGAGAATGTCAGGTCAGGATAATTTCAGGTCAAGAGAATGTCAGGTCAGGAGAATGTCAGGTCAGGAGAATGTCAGATCAGGAGAATGTCAGGTCAGGAGAATGTCAGGTCAGGAGAATTTCAGGTCAGGAGAACGTCAGGTCAGGAGAACGTCAGGTCAGGAGAATTTCAGGTCAAGAGAATGTCAGGTCAGGAGAATGTCAGATCAGGAGAATGTCAGATCAGGAGAATGTCAGATCAGGTCAGGAGAATGTCAGGTCAGGTCAGGAGAATGTCAGATCAGGAGAATGTCAGGTCAGGAGAATGTCAGATCAGGAGAATGTCAAATCAGGAGAATGTCAGATCAGGAGAATGTCAGGTCAGGAGAATTTCAGATCAGGAGAATGTCAGGTCAAGAGAATGTCAGATCAGGAGAATGTCAGGTTAGGTCAAGAGAATGTCAGATCAGGAGAATGTCAGGTCAGCAGAATGTCAGGTCAGGAGAATGTCAAGTCAGGAGAATGTCAAGTCAAGATAATGTCAGATCAGGTGAATGTCAGATCAGGAGAATGTCAAGTCAGCAGAATGTCAGGTCAGGAGAATGTCAAGTCAGGAGAATGTCAGATCAGGTCAGGAGAATGTCAGGTCAGGTCAGGAGAATGTCAGATCAGGAGAATGTCAGGTCAGGAGAATGTCAGATCAGGAGAATGTCAGGTCAGGAGAATGTCAGGTCAGGAGAATGTCAGATCAGGAGAATGTCAGGTCAGGAGAATGTCAGGTCAGGAGAATGTCAGATCAGGAGAATGTCAGGTCAGGAGAATGTCAGGTCAGGAGAATGTCAGGTCAGGAGAATGTCAGATCAGGAGAATGTCAGGTCAGGAGAATTTCAGGTCAGGAAAATCTCAAGTCAGGAGAATGTCAGATCAGGTGAATGTCACATCAGGAGAATGTCAGGTCAGCAGAATGTCAGGTCAGGAGAATGTCAAGTCAGGAAAATGTCAGATCAGGTGAATGTCAGGTCATGAGATTGTCCGATCAGGAGAATGTCAGGTCAGGAGAATGTCAGGTCAGGGGAATGTCAGATCAGGAGAATGTCAAGTCAAGTCAGGAGAATGTCAGATCAGGAGAATGTCAGATCAGGAGAATGTCAGTTCAGGAGAATGTCGGGTCAGGAGAATGTCAGGTCAGGAGAATGTCAGAACAGGAGATTGTCAGATCAGGAGAATGTCAGGTCAGGAGAATGTCAGGTCAGGAGAATGTCCGATCAGGAGAATGTCAGGACAGGAGAATGTCAGGTCAGGGGAATGTCATATCAGGAGAATGTTAGGTCAGGAGAATGTCAGATCAGGAGAATGTCAAGTCAGGAGAATGTCAGGTAAGGTCAGGAGAATGTCAGATCAGGAGAATGTCAGGTCAGGTCAGGAGAATGTCAGATCAGGAGAATGTCAGGTCAGGAGAATGTCAGATCAGGAGAATGTCAAGTCAGGTCAGGAGAATGTCAGATCAGGAGAATGTCAGGTCAGGTCAGGAGAATGTCAGGTCAGGAGAATGTCAGGCCAGGAGAATTTCAGGTCAGGAGAATGTCAGATCACGAGAATGTCAGGTCAGTAGAATGTCAGATCAGGAGAATGTCAGGTCAAAATAATGTCAGATCAGGAGAATGTCAGATCAGGAGAATGTCAGATCAGGAGAATGTCAGGTCAGGAGAATGTCAGGTCAGGAGAATGTCCGATCAGGAGAATGTCAGGACAGGAGAATGTCAGGTCAGGGGAATGTCATATCAGGAGAATGTCAGGTCAGGAGAATGTCAGATCAGGAGAATGTCAAGTCAGGAGAATGTCAGGTAAGGTCAGGAGAATGTCAGATCAGGAGAATGTCAGGTCAGGTCAGGAGAATGTCAGATCAGGAGAATGTCAGGTCAGGAGGGGCGGCAGGGTAGCCTAGTGGTTAGAGCGTTGGACTAGTAACCGGAAAGTTGCGAGTTCAAACCCCCGAGCTGACAAGGTACAAATCTGTCGTTCTGCCCCTGAACAGGCATTTAACCCACTGTTCCCAGGCCGTCATTGAAAATAAGAATTTGTTCTTAACTGACTTGCCTGGTTAAATAAAGGTAAAATAAAAAAAAATAAAAATAAAAGGAGAATGTCAGATCAGGAGAATGTCAAGTCAGGTCAGGAGAATGTCAGATCAGGAGAATGTCAGGTCAGGTCAGGAGAATGTCAGATCAGGAGAATGTCAGGCCAGGAGAATTTCAGGTCAGGAGAATGTCAGATCACGAGAATGTCAGGTCAGTAGAATGTCAGATCAGGAGAATGTCAGGTCAAAATAATGTCAGATCAGGAGAATGTCAGATCAGGAGAATGTCAGATCAGGTCAGGAGAATGTCAGGTCAGGTCAGGAGAATGTCAGATCAGGAGAATGTCAGGTCAGGAGAATGTCAGGAGAATGTCAGATCAGGAGAATGTCAGGTCAGGAGAAGGTCAGATCAGGAGAATGTCAGGTCAGGAGAATGTCAGGTCAGGAGAATGTCAGATCAGGAGTATGTCAAGTCAGGAGAATGTCAGGTCAGGAGAATGTCAGGTCAGGTCAGGAGAATGTCAGATCAGGAGAATGTCAGATCAGGTGAATGTCACATCAGGAGAATGTCAGGTCAGCAGAATGTCAGGTCAGGAGAATGTCAAGTCAGGAGAATGTCAGATCAGGAGAATGTCAGGTCAGGAGTATGTCAGGTCAGGGGAATGTCAGATCAGGAGAATGTCAAGTAAAGTCAGGAGAATGTCAGATCAGGAGAATGTCAGATCAGGAGAATGTCAGTTCAGGAGAATGTCGGTCAGGAGAATGTCAGGTCAGGAGAATGTCACAAAAGGAGAATGTCAGTTCAGGAGAATGTCGGGTCAGGAGAATGTCAGATCAGGAGATTGTCATATCAGGAGAATATCAGGTCAGGAGAATGTCCGATCAGGAGAATGTCAGGTCAGGGGAATGTCAGATCAGGAGAATGTCAAGTCAAGTCAGGAGAATGTCAGGTCAGGTAAGGAGAATGTCAGATCAGGAGAATGTCAGGTCAGGTCAGGAGGATTTCAGGTCAGGAGAATGTCAGATCAGGAGAATGTCAGGTCAGGAGAATGTCAGGTCAGGAGAATGTCAGGTCAGGAGAATGTCAGATCAGGAGAATGTCAGGTCAGGAGAATGTCAGGTCAGGAGAATGTCAGGTCAGGAGAATGTCAGATCAGGAGAATGTCAGGTCAGGAGAAGCTGACAAGGTACAAATCTGTCGTTCTGCCCCTGAACAGGCATTTAACCCACTGTTCCCAGGCCGTCATTGAAAATAAGAATTTGTTCTTAACTGACTTGCCTGGTTAAATAAAGGTAAAATAAAAAAATAAAAAAATAAAAGGAGAATGTCAGATCAGGAGAATGTCAAGTCAGGTCAGGAGAATGTCAGATCAGGAGAATGTCAGGTCAGGTCAGGAGAATGTCAGATCAGGAGAATGTCAGGCCAGGAGAATTTCAGGTCAGGAGAATGTCAGATCACGAGAATGTCAGGTCAGTAGAATGTCAGATCAGGAGAATGTCAGGTCAAAGTAATGTCAGATCAGGAGAATGTCAGATCAGGAGAATGTCAGATCAGGTCAGGAGAATGTCAGGTCAGGTCAGGAGAATGTCAGATCAGGAGAATGTCAGGTCAGGAGAATGTCAGGTCAGGTCAGGAGAATGTCAGATCAGGAGAATGTCAGGTCAGGAGAAGGTCAGATCAGGAGAATGTCAGGTCAGGAGAATGTCAGGTCAGGAGAATGTCAGATCAGGAGAATGTCAAGTCAGGAGAATGTCAGGTCAGGAGAATGTCAGGTCAGGTCAGGAGAATGTCAGATCAGGAGAATGTCAGATCAGGTGAATGTCACATCAGGAGAATGTCAGGTCAGCAGAATGTCAGGTCAGGAGAATGTCAAGTCAGGAGAATGTCAGATCAGGAGAATGTCAGGTCAGGAGTATGTCAGGTCAGGGGAATGTCAGATCAGGAGAATGTCAAGTAAAGTCAGGAGAATGTCAGATCAGGAGAATGTCAGATCAGGAGAATGTCAGTTCAGGAGAATGTCGGTCAGGAGAATGTCAGGTCAGGAGAATGTCACAAAAGGAGAATGTCAGTTCAGGAGAATGTCAGGTCAGGAGAATGTCAGATCAGGAGATTGTCAGATCAGGAGATTGTCATATCAGGAGAATATCAGGTCAGGAGAATGTCAGGTCAGGAGAATGTCCGATCAGGAGAATGTCAGGTCAGGGGAATGTCAGATCAGGAGAATGTCAAGTCAAGTCAGGAGAATGTCAGGTCAGGTAAGGAGAATGTCAGATCAGGAGAATGTCAGGCCAGGTCAGGAGAATGTCAGATCAGGAGAATGTCAGGTCAGGAGGATTTCAGGTCAGGAGAATGTCAGATCAAGAGAATGTCAGGTCAGTAGAATGTCAGATCAGGAGAATGTCAGGTCAGGAGAATGTCAGGTCAGGAGAATGTCAGGTCAGGAGAATGTCAGATCAGGAGAATGTCAGGTCAGGAGAATGTCAGGTCAGGAGAATGTCAGGTCAGGAGAATGTCAGATCAGGAGAATGTCAGGTCAGGAGAATGTTAGGTCAGGAGAATGTCAGGTAAGGAGAATGTCAGGTCAGGATAATTTCAGGTCAAGAGAATGTCAGGTCAGGAGAATGTCAGGTCAGGAGAATGTCAGATCAGGAGAATGTCAGGTCAGGAGAATGTCAGGTCAGGAGAATTTCAGGTCAGGAGAACGTCAGGTCAGGAGAACGTCAGGTCAGGAGAATTTCAGGTCAAGAGAATGTCAGGTCAGGAGAATGTCAGATCAGGAGAATGTCAGATCAGGAGAATGTCAGATCAGGTCAGGAGAATGTCAGGTCAGGTCAGGAGAATGTCAGATCAGGAGAATGTCAGGTCAGGAGAATGTCAGATCAGGAGAATGTCAAATCAGGAGAATGTCAGATCAGGAGAATGTCAGGTCAGGAGAATTTCAGATCAGGAGAATGTCAGGTCAAGAGAATGTCAGATCAGGAGAATGTCAGGTTAGGTCAAGAGAATGTCAGATCAGGAGAATGTCAGGTCAGCAGAATGTCAGGTCAGGAGAATGTCAAGTCAGGAGAATGTCAAGTCAAGATAATGTCAGATCAGGTGAATGTCAGATCAGGAGAATGTCAAGTCAGCAGAATGTCAGGTCAGGAGAATGTCAAGTCAGGAGAATGTCAGATCAGGAGAATGTCAGGTCAGGTCAGGAGAATGTCAGATCAGGAGAATGTCAGGCCAGGAGAATTTCAGGTCAGGAGAATGTCAGATCACGAGAATGTCAGGTCAGTAGAATGTCAGATCAGGAGAATGTCAGGTCAAAATAATGTCAGATCAGGAGAATGTCAGATCAGGAGAATGTCAGATCAGGTCAGGAGAATGTCAGGTCAGGTCAGGAGAATGTCAGATCAGGAGAATGTCAGGTCAGGAGAATGTCAGGTCAGGTCAGGAGAATGTCAGATCAGGAGAATGTCAGGTCAGGAGAAGGTCAGATCAGGAGAATGTCAGGTCAGGAGAATGTCAGGTCAGGAGAATGTCAGATCAGGAGAATGTCAAGTCAGGAGAATGTCAGGTCAGGAGAATGTCAGGTCAGGTCAGGAGAATGTCAGATCAGGAGAATGTCAGATCAGGTGAATGTCACATCAGGAGAATGTCAGGTCAGCAGAATGTCAGGTCAGGAGAATGTCAAGTCAGGAGAATGTCAGATCAGGAGAATGTCAGGTCAGGAGTATGTCAGGTCAGGGGAATGTCAGATCAGGAGAATGTCAAGTAAAGTCAGGAGAATGTCAGATCAGGAGAATGTCAGATCAGGAGAATGTCAGTTCAGGAGAATGTCGGTCAGGAGAATGTCAGGTCAGGAGAATGTCACAAAAGGAGAATGTCAGTTCAGGAGAATGTCGGGTCAGGAGAATGTCAGATCAGGAGATTGTCAGATCAGGAGATTGTCATATCAGGAGAATATCAGGTCAGGAGAATGTCAGGTCAGGAGAATGTCCGATCAGGAGAATGTCAGGTCAGGAAAATGTCAGGTCAGGGGAATGTCAGATCAGGAGAATGTCAAGTCAAGTCAGGAGAATGTCAGGTCAGGTAAGGAGAATGTCAGATCAGGAGAATGTCAGGCCAGGTCAGGAGAATGTCAGATCAGGAGAATGTCAGGTCAGGAGGATTTCAGGTCAGGAGAATGTCAGATCAAGAGAATGTCAGGTCAGTAGAATGTCAGATCAGGAGAATGTCAGGTCAGGAGAATGTCAGGTCAGGAGAATGTCAGGTCAGGAGAATGTCAGATCAGGAGAATGTCAGGTCAGGAGAATGTCAGGTCAGGAGAATGTCAGGTCAGGAGAATGTCAGATCAGGAGAATGTCAGGTCAGGAGAATGTTAGGTCAGGAGAATGTCAGGTAAGGAGAATGTCAGGTCAGGATAATTTCAGGTCAAGAGAATGTCAGGTCAGGAGAATGTCAGGTCAGGAGAATGTCAGATCAGGAGAATGTCAGGTCAGGAGAATGTCAGGTCAGGAGAATTTCAGGTCAGGAGAACGTCAGGTCAGGAGAATTTCAGATCAGGAGAATGTCAGGTCAAGAGAATGTCAGATCAGGAGAATGTCAGGTTAGGTCAAGAGAATGTCAGATCAGGAGAATGTCAGGTCAGCAGAATGTCAGGTCAGGAGAATGTCAAGTCAGGAGAATGTCAAGTCAAGATAATGTCAGATCAGGTGAATGTCAGATCAGGAGAATGTCAAGTCAGCAGAATGTCAGGTCAGGAGAATGTCAAGTCAGGAGAATGTCAGATCAGGAGAATGTCAGGTCAGGTCAGGAGAATGTCAGATCAGGAGAATGTCAGGCCAGGAGAATTTCAGGTCAGGAGAATGTCAGATCACGAGAATGTCAGGTCAGTAGAATGTCAGATCAGGAGAATGTCAGGTCAAAATAATGTCAGATCAGGAGAATGTCAGATCAGGAGAATGTCAGATCAGGTCAGGAGAATGTCAGGTCAGGTCAGGAGAATGTCAGATCAGGAGAATGTCAGGTCAGGAGAATGTCAGGTCAGGTCAGGAGAATGTCAGATCAGGAGAATGTCAGGTCAGGAGAAGGTCAGATCAGGAGAATGTCAGGTCAGGAGAATGTCAGGTCAGGAGAATGTCAGATCAGGAGAATGTCAAGTCAGGAGAATGTCAGGTCAGGAGAATGTCAGGTCAGGTCAGGAGAATGTCAGATCAGGAGAATGTCAGATCAGGTGAATGTCACATCAGGAGAATGTCAGGTCAGCAGAATGTCAGGTCAGGAGAATGTCAAGTCAGGAGAATGTCAGATCAGGAGAATGTCAGGTCAGGAGTATGTCAGGTCAGGGGAATGTCAGATCAGGAGAATGTCAAGTAAAGTCAGGAGAATGTCAGATCAGGAGAATGTCAGATCAGGAGAATGTCAGTTCAGGAGAATGTCGGTCAGGAGAATGTCAGGTCAGGAGAATGTCACAAAAGGAGAATGTCAGTTCAGGAGAATGTCGGGTCAGGAGAATGTCAGATCAGGAGATTGTCAGATCAGGAGATTGTCATATCAGGAGAATATCAGGTCAGGAGAATGTCAGGTCAGGAGAATGTCCGATCAGGAGAATGTCAGGTCAGGAAAATGTCAGGTCAGGGGAATGTCAGATCAGGAGAATGTCAAGTCAAGTCAGGAGAATGTCAGGTCAGGTAAGGAGAATGTCAGATCAGGAGAATGTCAGGCCAGGTCAGGAGAATGTCAGATCAGGAGAATGTCAGGTCAGGAGGATTTCAGGTCAGGAGAATGTCAGATCAAGAGAATGTCAGGTCAGTAGAATGTCAGATCAGGAGAATGTCAGGTCAGGAGAATGTCAGGTCAGGAGAATGTCAGGTCAGGAGAATGTCAGATCAGGAGAATGTCAGGTCAGGAGAATGTCAGGTCAGGAGAATGTCA
The DNA here is from genome assembly GCF_013265735.2 of Oncorhynchus mykiss. Lineage (NCBI taxonomy): Eukaryota > Metazoa > Chordata > Actinopteri > Salmoniformes > Salmonidae > Oncorhynchus > Oncorhynchus mykiss. The sequence goes on from NC_048593.1 coordinate 40,567,739, forward strand.
GGTCAGGAGAATGTCAGATCAGGAGAATGTCAGGTCAGGAGAATGTTAGGTCAGGAGAATGTCAGGTAAGGAGAATGTCAGGTCAGGATAATTTCAGGTCAAGAGAATGTCAGGTCAGGAGAATGTCAGGTCAGGAGAATGTCAGATCAGGAGAATGTCAGGTCAGGAGAATGTCAGGTCAGGAGAATTTCAGGTCAGGAGAACGTCAGGTCAGGAGAACGTCAGGTCAGGAGAATTTCAGGTCAAGAGAATGTCAGGTCAGGAGAATGTCAGATCAGGAGAATGTCAGATCAGGAGAATGTCAGATCAGGTCAGGAGAATGTCAGGTCAGGTCAGGAGAATGTCAGATCAGGAGAATGTCAGGTCAGGAGAATGTCAGATCAGGAGAATGTCAAATCAGGAGAATGTCAGATCAGGAGAATGTCAGGTCAGGAGAATTTCAGATCAGGAGAATGTCAGGTCAAGAGAATGTCAGATCAGGAGAATGTCAGGTTAGGTCAAGAGAATGTCAGATCAGGAGAATGTCAGGTCAGCAGAATGTCAGGTCAGGAGAATGTCAAGTCAGGAGAATGTCAAGTCAAGATAATGTCAGATCAGGTGAATGTCAGATCAGGAGAATGTCAAGTCAGCAGAATGTCAGGTCAGGAGAATGTCAAGTCAGGAGAATGTCAGATCAGGTCAGGAGAATGTCAGGTCAGGTCAGGAGAATGTCAGATCAGGAGAATGTCAGGTCAGGAGAATGTCAGATCAGGAGAATGTCAGGTCAGGAGAATGTCAGGTCAGGAGAATGTCAGATCAGGAGAATGTCAGGTCAGGAGAATGTCAGGTCAGGAGAATGTCAGATCAGGAGAATGTCAGGTCAGGAGAATGTCAGGTCAGGAGAATGTCAGGTCAGGAGAATGTCAGATCAGGAGAATGTCAGGTCAGGAGAATTTCAGGTCAGGAAAATCTCAAGTCAGGAGAATGTCAGATCAGGTGAATGTCACATCAGGAGAATGTCAGGTCAGCAGAATGTCAGGTCAGGAGAATGTCAAGTCAGGAAAATGTCAGATCAGGTGAATGTCAGGTCATGAGATTGTCCGATCAGGAGAATGTCAGGTCAGGAGAATGTCAGGTCAGGGGAATGTCAGATCAGGAGAATGTCAAGTCAAGTCAGGAGAATGTCAGATCAGGAGAATGTCAGATCAGGAGAATGTCAGTTCAGGAGAATGTCGGGTCAGGAGAATGTCAGGTCAGGAGAATGTCAGAACAGGAGATTGTCAGATCAGGAGAATGTCAGGTCAGGAGAATGTCAGGTCAGGAGAATGTCCGATCAGGAGAATGTCAGGACAGGAGAATGTCAGGTCAGGGGAATGTCATATCAGGAGAATGTTAGGTCAGGAGAATGTCAGATCAGGAGAATGTCAAGTCAGGAGAATGTCAGGTAAGGTCAGGAGAATGTCAGATCAGGAGAATGTCAGGTCAGGTCAGGAGAATGTCAGATCAGGAGAATGTCAGGTCAGGAGAATGTCAGATCAGGAGAATGTCAAGTCAGGTCAGGAGAATGTCAGATCAGGAGAATGTCAGGTCAGGTCAGGAGAATGTCAGGTCAGGAGAATGTCAGGCCAGGAGAATTTCAGGTCAGGAGAATGTCAGATCACGAGAATGTCAGGTCAGTAGAATGTCAGATCAGGAGAATGTCAGGTCAAAATAATGTCAGATCAGGAGAATGTCAGATCAGGAGAATGTCAGATCAGGAGAATGTCAGGTCAGGAGAATGTCAGGTCAGGAGAATGTCCGATCAGGAGAATGCCAGGACAGGAGAATGTCAGGTCAGGGGAATGTCATATCAGGAGAATGTCAGGTCAGGAGAATGTCAGATCAGGAGAATGTCAAGTCAGGAGAATGTCAGGTAAGGTCAGGAGAATGTCAGATCAGGAGAATGTCAGGTCAGGTCAGGAGAATGTCAGATCAGGAGAATGTCAGGTCAGGAGAATGTCAGATCAGGAGAATGTCAAGTCAGGTCAGGAGAATGTCAGATCAGGAGAATGTCAGGTCAGGTCAGGAGAATGTCAGATCAGGAGAATGTCAGGCCAGGAGAATTTCAGGTCAGGAGAATGTCAGATCACGAGAATGTCAGGTCAGTAGAATTTCAGATCAGGAGAATGTCAGGTCAAAATAATGTCAGATCAGGAGAATGTCAGATCAGGAGAATGTCAGATCAGGTCAGGAGAATGTCAGGTCAGGTCAGGAGAATGTCAGATCAGGAGAATGTCAGGTCAGGAGAATGTCAGGTCAGGTCAGGAGAATGTCAGATCAGGAGAATGTCAGGTCAGGAGAAGGTCAGATCAGGAGAATGTCAGGTCAGGAGAATGTCAGGTCAGGAGAATGTCAGATCAGGAGAATGTCAAGTCAGGAGAATGTCAGGTCAGGAGAATGTCAGATCAGGAGAATGTCAGGTCAGGAAAATTTCAGGTCAGGAGAATGTCAAGTCAGGAGAATGTCAGATCAGGTGAATGTCACATCAGGAGAATGTCAGGTCAGCAGAATGTCAGGTCAGGAGAATGTCAAGTCAGGAGAATGTCAGATCAGGAGAATGTCAGGTCAGGAGAATGTCAGGTCAGGGGAATGTCAGATCAGGAGAATGTCAAGTAAAGTCAGGAGAATGTCAGATCAGGAGAATGTCAGATCAGGAGAATGTCAGTTCAGGACAATGTCGGTCAGGAGAATGTCAGGTCAGGAGAATGTCACAAAAGGAGAATGTCAGTTCAGGAGAATGTCGGGTCAGGAGAATGTCAGATCAGGAGATTGTCAGATCAGGAGAATATCAGGTCAGGAGAATGTCAGATCAGGAGAATGTCCGATCAGGAGAATGTCAGGTCAGGAGAATGTCAGGTCAGGGGAATGTCAGATCAGGAGAATGTCAAGTCAAGTCAGGAGAATGTCAGGTCAGGTAAGGAGAATGTCAGATCAGGAGAATGTCAGGCCAGGTTAGGAGAATGTCAGATCAGGAAAATGTCAGGTCAGGAGGATTTCAGGTCAGGAGAATGTCAGATCAAGAGAATGTCAGGTCAGTAGAATGTCAGATCAGGAGAATGTCAGGTCAGGAGAATGTCAGATCAGGAGAATGTCAGGTCAGGAGAATGTCAGGTCAGGAGAATGTCAGATCAGGAGAATGTCAGGTCAGGAGAATGTCAGGTCAGGAGAATGTCAGGTCAGGAGAATGTCAGATCAGGAGAATGTCAGGTCAGGAGAATGTTAGGTCAGGAGAATGTCAGGTAAGGAGAATGTCAGGTCAGGATACTTTCAGGTCAAGAGAATGTCAGGCCAGGAGAATGTCAGGTCAGGAGAATGTCAGATCAGGAGAATGTCAGGTCAGGAGAATGTCAGGTCAGGAGAATTTCAGGTCAGGAGAACGTCAGGTCAGGAGAACGTCAGGTCAGGAGAATTTCAGGTCAAGAGAATGTCAGGTCAGGAGAATGTCAGATCAGGAGAATGTCAGATCAGGAGAATGTCAGATCAGGTCAGGAGAATGTCAGGTCAGGTCAGGAGAATGTCAGATCAGGAGAATGTCAGGTCAGGAGAATGTCAGATCAGGAGAATGTCAAATCAGGAGAATGTCAGATCAGGAGAATGTCAGGTCAGGAGAATTTCAGATCAGGAGAATGTCAGGTCAAGAGAATGTCAGATCAGGAGAATGTCAGGTTAGGTCAAGAGAATGTCAGATCTGGAGAATGTCAGGTCAGCAGAATGTCAGGTCAGGAGAATGTCAAGTCAGGAGAATGTCAAGTCAAGAGAATGTCAGATCAGGTGAATGTCAGATCAGGAGAATGTCAAGTCAGCAGAATGTCAGGTCAGGAGAATGTCAAGTCAGGAGAATGTCAGATCAGGTCAGGAGAATGTCAGGTCAGGTCAGGAGAATGTCAGATCAGGAGAATGTCAGGTCAGGAGAATGTCAGATCAGGAGAATGTCAGGTCAGGAGAATGTCAGGTCAGGAGAATGTCAGATCAGGAGAATGTCAGGTCAGGAGAATGTCAGGTCAGGTCAGGAGAATGTCAGATCAGGAGAATGTCAGGTCAGGTCAGGAGAATGTCAGATCAGGAGAATGTCAGGTCAGGTCAGGAGAATGTCAGATCAGGAGAATGTCAGGTCAGGAGAATGTCAGATCAGGAGAATGTCAGGTCAGGAGAATGTCAGGTCAGGAGAATGTCAGATCAGGAGAATGTCAGGTCAGGAGAATGTCAGGTCAGGAGAATGTCAGATCAGGAGAATGTCAGGTCAGGAGAATGTCAGGTCAGGAGAATGTCAGGTCAGGAGAATGTCAGATCAGGAGAATGTCAGGTCAGGAGAATTTCAGGTCAGGAGAATGTCAAGTCAGGAGAATGTCAGATCAGGTGAATGTCACATCAGGAGAATGTCAGGTCAGCAGAATGTCAGGTCAGGAGAATGTCAAGTCAGGAGAATGTCAGATCAGGTGAATGTCAGGTCATGAGATTGTCCGATCAGGAGAATGTCAGGTCAGGAGAATGTCAGGTCAGGGGAATGTCAGATCAGGAGAATGTCAAGTCAAGTCAGGAGAATGTCAGATCAGGAGAATGTCAGATCAGGAGAATGTCAGTTCAGGAGAATGTTGGGTCAGGAGAATGTCAGGTCAGGAGAATGTCAGAACAGGAGATTGTCAGATCAGGAGAATGTCAGGTCAGGAGAATGTCAGATCAGGAGATTGTCAGATCAGGAGAATATCAGGTCAGGAGAATGTCAGGTCAGGAGAATGTCCGATCAGGAGAATGTCAGGACAGGAGAATGTCAGGTCAGGGGAATGTCATATCAGGAGAATGTAAGGTCAGGAGAATGTCAGATCAGGAGAATGTAAAGTCAAGTCAGGAGAATGTCAGGTCAGGTCAGGAGAATGTCAGATCAGGAGAATGTCAGGTCAGGTCAGGAGAATGTCAGATCAGGAGAATGTCAGGTCAGGAGAATGTCAGATCAGGAGAATGTCAAGTCAGGTCAGGAGAATGTCAGATCAGGAGAATGTCAGGTCAGGCCAGGAGAATTTCAGGTCAGGAGAATTTCAGATCACGAGAATGTCAGGTCAGTAGAATGTCAGATCAGGAGAATGTCAGGTCAAAATAATGTCAGATCAGGAGAATGTCAGATCAGGGGAATGTCAGATCAGGTCAGGAGAATGTCAGGTCAGGTAAGGAGAATGTCAGATCAGGAGAATGTCAGGTCAGGAGAATGTCAGGTCAGGTCAGGAGAATGTCAGATCAGGAGAATGTCAGGTCAGGAGAAGGTCAGATCAGGAGAATGTCAGGTCAGGAGAATGTCAGGTCAGGAGAATGTCAGGTCAGGAGAATGTCAGGTCAGGAGAATGTCAGGTCAGGAAAATGTCAGGTCAGGAGAATGTCAGGTCAGGAGAATGTCAGATCAGGAGAATGTCAGGTCAGGAGAATGTCAGGTCAGGAGAATGTCAGGTCAGGAGAATGTCAGGTCAGGAGAATGTCAGGTCAAGAGAATGTCAGGTCAGGAGAATGTCAGATCAGGAGAATGTCAGGTCAAGATAATGTCAGATCAGGAGAATGTCAGATCAGGAGAATGTCAGATCAGGTCAGGAGAATGTCAGGTCAGGTCAGGAGAATGTCAGATCAGGAGAATGTCAGGTCAGGAGAATGTCAAGTCAAGTCAGGAGAATGTCAGGTCAGGTCAGGAGAATGTCAGATCAGGAGAATGTCAGGTCAGGTCAGGAGAATGTCAGATCAGGAGAATGTCAGGTCAGGAGAATTTCAGGTTAGGAGAATGTCAGATCAAGAGAATGCCAGGTCAGTAGAATGTCAGATCAGGAGAATGTCAGGTCAAAATAATGTCAGATCAGTTGAATGTCAGATCAGGAGAATGTCAGATCAGGTCAGGAGAATGTCAGGTCAGGTCAGGAGAATGTCAGATCAGGAGAAAGTCAGGTCAGGAGAATGTCAGATCAGGAGAATGTCAGGTCAGGAGAATGTCAGGTCAGGAGAATGTCAGATCAGGAGAATGTCAGGTCAGGAGAATGTCAGGTCAGGAGAATGTCAGATCAGGAGAATGTCAGGTCAGGAGAATGTCAGGTCAGGAGAATGTCAGATCAGGAGAATGTCAGGTCAGGAGAATTTCAGGTCAGGAGAATGTCAGGTCAGGAGAATGTCAGGTCAGGAGAATGTCAGATCAGGATAATGTCAGGTCAGGAGAATTTCAGGTCACTAGAATGTCAGGTCAAGAGAATGTCAGGTCAAGAGAATGTCAGGTCAGGAGAATGTCAGATCAGGAGAATGCCAGATCAGGTCAGGAGAATGTCAGGTCAGGTCAGGAGAATGTCAGATCAGGAGAATGTCAGGTCAGGAGAATGTCAGATCAGGAGAATTTCAAATCAGGAGAATGTCAGATCAGGAGAATGTCAGGTCAGGAGAATGTCAGATCAGGAGAATGTCAGGTCAAGAGAATGTCAGATCAGGAGAATGTCAGGTTAGGTCAAGAGAATGTCAGATCAGGAGAATGTCAGGACAGCAGAATGTCAGGTCAGGAGAATGTCAAGTCAGGAGAATGTCAAGTCAAGAGAATGTCAGATCAGGTGAATGTCAGATCAGGAGAATGTCAGGTCAGCAGAATGTCAGGTCAGGAGAATGTCAAGTCAGGAGAATGTCAAGTCAGGAGAATGTCAGATCAGGTGAATGTCAGGTCAGGAGAATGTCAAGTCAGGAGAATGTCAAGTCAGGAGAATGTCAAATCAGGTGAATGTCAGATCAGGAGAATGTCAGAGCAGGAGAATGTTAAGTCAAGTTAGGAGAATGTCAGATCAGTAGAATGTCAGGCCAGGAGAATGTCAAGTCAGGTCAGGAGAATGTCAGATTAAGAGAATGTCAGGTCAGGAGAATGTCAGGTCAGGAGAATGTCAGATCAGGAGAATGTCAGATCAGGAGAATGTCAGGTCAGGAGAATGTCAGGTCAGGAGAATGTCAGATCAGGAGAATGTCAGATCAGGTGAATGTCAGATCAGGAGAATGTCAAGTCAGCAGAATGTCAGGTCAGGAGAATGTCAAGTCAGGAGAATGTCAGATCAGGTCAGGAGAATGTCAGGTCAGGTCAGGAGAATGTCAGATCAGGAGAATGTCAGGTCAGGAGAATGTCAGATCAGGAGAATGTCAGGTCAGGAGAATGTCAGGTCAGGAGAATGTCAGATCAGGAGAATGTCAGGTCAGGAGAATGTCAGGTCAGGTCAGGAGAATGTCAGATCAGGAGAATGTCAGGTCAGGTCAGGAGAATGTCAGATCAGGAGAATGTCAGGTCAGGTCAGGAGAATGTCAGATCAGGAGAATGTCAGGTCAGGAGAATGTCAGATCAGGAGAATGTCAGGTCAGGAGAATGTCAGGTCAGGAGAATGTCAGATCAGGAGAATGTCAGGTCAGGAGAATGTCAGGTCAGGAGAATGTCAGATCAGGAGAATGTCAGGTCAGGAGAATGTCAGGTCAGGAGAATGTCAGGTCAGGAGAATGTCAGATCAGGAGAATGTCAGGTCAGGAGAATTTCAGGTCAGGAGAATGTCAAGTCAGGAGAATGTCAGATCAGGTGAATGTCACATCAGGAGAATGTCAGGTCAGCAGAATGTCAGGTCAGGAGAATGTCAAGTCAGGAGAATGTCAGATCAGGTGAATGTCAGGTCATGAGATTGTCCGATCAGGAGAATGTCAGGTCAGGAGAATGTCAGGTCAGGGGAATGTCAGATCAGGAGAATGTCAAGTCAAGTCAGGAGAATGTCAGATCAGGAGAATGTCAGATCAGGAGAATGTCAGTTCAGGAGAATGTTGGGTCAGGAGAATGTCAGGTCAGGAGAATGTCAGAACAGGAGATTGTCAGATCAGGAGAATGTCAGGTCAGGAGAATGTCAGATCAGGAGATTGTCAGATCAGGAGAATATCAGGTCAGGAGAATGTCAGGTCAGGAGAATGTCCGATCAGGAGAATGTCAGGACAGGAGAATGTCAGGTCTGGGGAATGTCATATCAGGAGAATGTCAGGTCAGGAGAATGTCAGATCAGGAGAATGTCAAGTCAAGTCAGGAGAATGTCAGGTCAGGTCAGGAGAATGTCAGATCAGGAGAATGTCAGGTCAGGTCAGGAGAATGTCAGATCAGGAGAATGTCAGGTCAGGAGAATGTCAGATCAGGAGAATGTCAAGTCAGGTCAGGAGAATGTCAGATCAGGAGAATGTCAGGTCAGGTCAGGAGAATGTCAGATCAGGAGAATGTCAGGCCAGGAGAATTTCAGGTCAGGAGAATGTCAGATCACGAGAATGTCAGGTCAGTAGAATGTCAGATCAGGAGAATGTCAGGTCAAAATAATGTCAGATCAGGAGAATGTCAGATCAGGGAATGTCAGATCAGGTCAGGAGAATGTCAGGTCAGGTCAGGAGAATGTCAGATCAGGAGAATGTCAGGTCAGGAGAATGTCAGGTCAGGTCAGGAGAATGTCAGATCAGGAGAATGTCAGGTCAGGAGAAGGTCAGATCAGGAGAATGTCAGGTCAGGAGAATGTCAGGTCAGGAGAATGTCAGGTCAGGAGAATGTCAGGTCAGGAGAATGTCAGGTCAGGAAAATGTCAGGTCAGGAGAATGTCAGGTCAGGAGAATGTCAGATCAGGAGAATGTCAGGTCAGGAGAATGTCAGGTCAGGAGAATGTCAGGTCAGGAGAATGTCAGGTCAGGAGAATGTCAGGTCAAGAGAATGTCAGGTCAGGAGAATATCAGATCAGGAGAATGTCAGGTCAAGATAATGTCAGATCAGGAGAATGTCAGATCAGGAGAATGTCAGATCAGGTCAGGAGAATGTCAGGTCAGGTCAGGAGAATGTCAGATCAGGAGAATGTCAGGTCAGGAGAATGTCAAGTCAAGTCAGGAGAATTTCAGGTCAGGTCAGGAGAATGTCAGATCAGGAGAATGTCACGTCAGGTCAGGAGAATGTCAGATCAGGAGAATGTCAGGTCAGGAGAATTTCAGGTTAGGAGAATGTCAGATCAAGAGAATGCCAGGTCAGTAGAATGTCAGATCAGGAGAATGTCAGGTCAAAATAATGTCAGATCAGGAGAATGTCAGATCAGGAGAATGTCAGATCAGGTCAGGAGAATGTCAGGTCAGGTCAGGAGAATGTCAGATCAGGAGAAAGTCAGGTCAGGAGAATGTCAGATCAGGAGAATGTCAGGTCAGGAGAATGTCAGGTCAGGAGAATGTCAGATCAGGAGAATGTCAGGTCAGGAGAATGTCAGGTCAGGAGAATGTCAGATCAGGAGAATGTCAGGTCAGGAGAATGTCAGGTCAGGAGAATGTCAGATCAGGAGAATGTCAGGTCAGGAGAATTTCAGGTCAGGAGAATGTCAGGTCAGGAGAATGTCAGGTCAGGAGAATGTCAGATCAGGATAATGTCAGGTCAGGAGAATTTCAGGTCACTAGAATGTCAGGTCAAGAGAATGTCAGGTCAAGAGAATGTCAGGTCAGGAGAATGTCAGATCAGGAGAATGCCAGATCAGGTCAGGAGAATGTCAGGTCAGGTCAGGAGAATGTCAGATCAGGAGAATGTCAGGTCAGGAGAATGTCAGATCAGGAGAATTTCAAATCAGGAGAATGTCAGATCAGGAGAATGTCAGGTCAGGAGAATGTCAGATCAGGAGAATGTCAGGTCAAGAGAATGTCAGATCAGGAGAATGTCAGGTTAGGTCAAGAGAATGTCAGATCAGGAGAATGTCAGGTCAGCAGAATGTCAGGTCAGGAGAATGTCAAGTCAGGAGAATGTCAGAGCAGGAGAATGTTAAGTCAAGTTAGGAGAATGTCAGATCAGTAGAATGTCAGGTCAGGAGAATGTCAAGTCAGGTCAGGAGAATGTCAGATTAAGAGAATGTCAGGTCAGGAGAATGTCAGGTCAGGAGAATGTCAGATCAGGAGAATGTCAGATCAGGAGAATGTCAGGTCAGGAGAATGTCAGGTCAGGAGAATGTCAGATCAGGAGAATGTCAGATCAGGAGAATGTCAGGTCAAGATAATGTCAAGTCAGGTCACGAGAATGTCAGATCAGGTGATTGTCAGATCAGGATAATATCAGGTCAGGAGAATGTCAGATCAGGAGAATGTCAGATCAGGAGAATGTCAGATCAGGAGAATGTCAGATCAGGAGAATGTCAGATCAGGAGAATGTCAGGTCAGGAGAATGTCAGGTCAGGAGAATGTCAGATCAGGAGAATGTCAGATCAGGAGAATGTCAGGTCAAGATAATGTCAAGTCAGGTCACGAGAATGTCAGATCAGGTGATTGTCAGATCAGGAGAATGTCAGATCAGGAGAATGTCATATCAGGTGAATGTGAGATCAGGAAAATGTCAAGTCAGGTCAGGACAATGTCAGATAAGGAGAATGTCATATCAGGTGAATGTCAGATCATTAGAATGTCAAGTCAGATCAGGAGAATGTCAGGTCAAGAGAATGTCAGATCAGGAGAATGTCAGGTCAGGAGAATGTCAGGTCAGGAGAATGTCAGATCAGGAGAATGTCAGGTCAGGAGAATGTCAGGTCAGGAGAATGTCAGATCAGGAGAATGTCAGGTCAGGAGAATTTAAGGTCAGGAGAATGTCAGGTCAGGAGAATGTCAGGTCAGGAGAATGTCAGATCAGGATAATGTCAGGTCAGGAGAATTTCAGGTCACTAGAATGTCAGGTCAAGAGAATGTCAGGTCAAGAGAATGTCAGGTCAGGAGAATGTCAGATCAGGAGAATGCCAGATCAGGTCAGGAGAATGTCAGGTCAGGTCAGGAGAATGTCAGATCAGGAGAATGTCAGGTCAGGAGAATGTCAGATCAGGAGAATTTCAAATCAGGAGAATGTCAGATCAGGAGAATGTCAGGTCAGGAGAATGTCAGATCAGGAGAATGTCAGGTCAAGAGAATGTCAGATCAGGAGAATGTCAGGTTAGGTCAAGAGAATGTCAGATCAGGAGAATGTCAGGTCAGCAGAATGTCAGGTCAGGAGAATGTCAAGTCAGGAGAATGTCAGAGCAGGAGAATGTTAAGTCAAGTTAGGAGAATGTCAGATCAGTAGAATGTCAGGTCAGGAGAATGTCAAGTCAGGTCAGGAGAATGTCAGATTAAGAGAATGTCAGGTCAGGAGAATGTCAGGTCAGGAGAATGTCAGATCAGGAGAATGTCAGATCAGGAGAATGTCAGGTCAGGAGAATGTCAGGTCAGGAGAATGTCAGATCAGGAGAATGTCAGATCAGGAGAATGTCAGGTCAAGATAATGTCAAGTCAGGTCACGAGAATGTCAGATCAGGTGATTGTCAGATCAGGATAATATCAGGTCAGGAGAATGTCAGATCAGGAGAATGTCAGATCAGGAGAATGTCAGATCAGGAGAATGTCAGATCAGGAGAATGTCAGATCAGGAGAATGTCAGGTCAGGAGAATGTCAGGTCAGGAGAATGTCAGATCAGGAGAATGTCAGATCAGGAGAATGTCAGGTCAAGATAATGTCAAGTCAGGTCACGAGAATGTCAGATCAGGTGATTGTCAGATCAGGAGAATGTCAGATCAGGAGAATGTCATATCAGGTGAATGTGAGATCAGGAAAATGTCAAGTCAGGTCAGGACAATGTCAGATCAGGAGAATGTCATATCAGGTGAATGTCAGATCATTAGAATGTCAAGTCAGATCAGGAGAATGTCAGGTCAAGAGAATGTCAGGTCAGGAGAACGTCGGGCCAGGAGAACTCCGGGTCAGGAGAACGTCAGGTCAGGTCAGGAGAATGCTTCACTGTACCGCAGCAATTGAGCCCATGGAGAATAAGCTGAGTGCAGATTTGTGACGTCCATGTTGTCACCATTACTGCAGAGAACATGGCTTGTTTCTAGCATTTACATCGATATGACCCAACGTTCTTTTTCGGATTGATGTGCCGCATTTAACACATAAACCACCACATCTTGGGTCGTTAAACTACTCTGGGAGCCGCTAAAGCAGGTGTGAATGACCCGTGTTGTATCGAGGGGCCTGCTTCCACTGGGCAGCTATAACAGTGTCGGCAACGGTATCTAGTAACTAGGCACATTTGTTTCCCTCCCAAGATTATATTTCAAGTAGGATAGCAGCCTATACAAGGAATAACTAATATTGATTGCCATCTAGATGTCACTGTTACAGTCTACTCAGTGGGGAGGACAGGAACGCCACCCACACCGGGACACAGTGTCCTCGGCCTTTAAAACCCTGTGTGATTCGGTTCACTTGGCTGAGGCTCTCAGTTGCTCGACAAACGTCATTGTTTTGCAGGCCAGGGGTGTCCGTATATCCTCTCCCCGCTGACCATGTGTTCAATTGGGTGGCAGGTAGCCTAGTGGTTAGAGTGTTGGGCCAGTAACCGAAAGGTTGCTGGATCGAATCCCTGAGCTGACAAGGTAAAAAAAAATCTGTCTTTCTGCCCCTGTTCCACCGGTAGGCCGTCATTGTAAATAAGAATTTGTAATTAACTGACTTGCCTAGTTACATTGAAACTACATTGTTACAATATTAGCTACACCTGTTCACTGTATCAGTAATATTCAAACATTTGGTGGCACAGCTAGAAAGGAAAATGTTGAGAGCGATATTCTCTCTGACCTGTGTGACCAGGTGACCACTAGGTCACAGGAACAAATGCCAGGCGGTGCAGAGACACAAGAGATTTCACTGAGTTCGCCCCATTAGTTTGCACTATGTGGCAGAATGTTTGTTTTCTGTGATCGAATCAACGTTATATAAGGCCCTTTTGAATGCAACAAATCTAACTTTGCAAAGTGATTTTGTTGTTATTATTTTCTAGTTAGCGAGTTATTAGCCCAGTTCTAGGTAAGTAGAGGTCAGCGTGTAGGCTACATTTCAAGCTGTCTTTGAAAAGCCAGTCAGGTAAAAAGCTTATGTCTTAATTGTTGACGCTACCCATCCCGGTAGCGGGATAATTGTCATCAGCAACCGCTGAATAGCATAGCGCCACAGTCAAATAATATTACAAAAAAATATTTATATTCACGAATTCACAAGTGCAATATAGGAGAACACAGCTTAGCCTTTTGTTAATCCACCTGTCGTTTCAGATTTTGAAATGTTGCTTTACAGCGAAAGCATTCCAAGCAGTTGTGTAAGTTTATCGATAGCCTAGCATAACATTATGTACACTAAGCATTAAGAAGCTAGCTCACAAAAATCAGAGAAGCAATAAATACCTTTGATGATCTTCGGATGTTTTCACTCACGAGACTCCCAGTTACACAACAAATGTTCCTTTTGTTCCATAAAGATTATTTTTAGATCCAAAAAACCAACGTTTGTTTGTCGCGTTATGTTCAGAAATCCACAGGAAAGAGCGGTCACAACAAAGCAGTATATTCCAAATAATATCCATCATGTCCACAGAAACATGTCAAACGTTTTTTATAATCAATCCTCATGCCGTTTTAAAAATATATATTCGATAATATATCAACAGAGTGTGTAGGTTTTTCAGTAACAGCGGGAGGAACAATGGCGGCTTTACTCAGTTGTGCAAAAACTCACTCTGAGAGCCCCCACCCATCTACTTATCTGGTTGATATTCCTTTAAATGAAGGATAGGCATGCATAGGAACAGAAAGGTTTCAAAATAAGAGGCACTTCCTGATTGGATTTTCCTCAGGCTTTCGCCTGCAATATCAGTTCTGTTATACTCACAGACAATATTTTTACAGTTTTGGAAACTTTAGAGTGTTTTCTATCCTAATCTGACAATTATATGCATATTCTAGTTTTTGGGGCTGAGAAATAGGCAGTTTCAAATGGGTATGTTCAATAGCCAAAAACGAAAATACTGCCCCCTACACGCAAAAGGTTAATCAAAGGGGCAGTTTTGTATTTTGTGACAGGTTTGAATATGCATATAAGCCAATATAGTTGTCCCGTTGTGTGTTTCACTGCCTCTGAACCCCCTTACTCTGAACAGAGCCGCCCCTGATCATAGATCTAGGATTATACCCAATCCTAATTTTAACTACATTTCCCTCTCTCTCTCTCTCTCTCATTTCTCTCTCTCTCCCCCACACCCCATACACACAGGCACACAGTATCGTGTTGTAATGATGCTCTTTTTCGGTTGCATATTGTTACTTCTTTTTGTCAATTATTTTGTTAATATTGTTAACAATTAGAATAAATCTGTTTCATGTAAAAAAATATATATATATTTTTAGATTTCAGGGATGAACTCACTGTAAATTTACAGCAGGGATGCTGTATGCTGTAATTTGTTTTACAGTAAGGAAAATAGTAATGTAAAATATATAAAAGCATCTATATTACAGAAATACTGGTCAAATTTCACTGTAAAATGCTGTAATTCAGGGTTTTTTTGCCAACGACCCAACCAAATTATGTAATTAAGAGCCAATGTTAACTTTTTTTATTAATGTGGGTCTATGGCAGTCAATGGAAAACATTCTAACAGTATTGCTGATTGTCTTCTCAACTCACCATCACATACTGTTAATGTGGGTCTATGACAGTCAATTTCAAATGAGTCTGACATAATGCCTCTTACCTCATAATGTCTCTGACCTCATAATGTCTCTGACCTCATAATGTCTCTGACCTCATAATGTCTCTGACCTCATAATGTCTCTTACCTCATAATGTCTCTGACCTCATAATGTCTCTGACCTCATAATGTCTCTGACCTCATAATGTTTCTGACCTCATAATGTCTCTGACCTCATAATGTTTCTTACCTCATAATGTGTCTGACCTCATAATGTCTCTTACCTCATAATGTCTCTGACCTCATAATGTCTCTGACCTCATAATGTCTCTGACCTCATAATGTCTCTGACCTCATAATGTCTCTTACCTCATGTCTCTGACCTCATAATGTCTCTGACCTCATGTTTCTTACCTCATAATGTCTCTTACCTCATAATGTCTCTGACCTCATAATGTCTCTGACCTCATAATGTCTCTGACCTCATAATGTCTCTGACCTCATAATGTCTCTGACCTCATAATGTCTCTTACCTCACCACCACTAATGAGATGGGTGTGGCGTGATGCATGTTGTGTTGGAGCTTCTCAAAGTCAGGGGGCACCTCATCTCTCCTATCAGATCCCAACATACGATATTTTGTTTTTAATGACGACAGCATTGAATGATTGTACCATGAGTTTTAATGCTCGGAGGGAGACGGCACGGTATTTAAGTCAAGAACCAAATCTTCTCCATAGTAACCCGCGAAAGTGTTGTTTACAGAATGAGGTCACATGACAGCTTCATCGGCTGTTCGATTTCACTTTCCGGCATGTCAACTGACCCAGGAACACAGTCAAAACGGATGTTGCTGATTCGTTCCTCATCTATAGAATGTTTTTGTGTATTTCCTCTGAATCCACTGATTCGTTCCTCATCTATAGAATGTTTGTGTATTTCCTCTGAATCCACTGATTCGTTCCTCATCTATAGAATGTTTTTGTGTATTTCCTCTGAATCCACTGATTCGTTCCTCATCTATAGAATGTTTTTTTATTTCCTCTGAATCCACTGATTCGTTCCTCATCTATAGAATGTTTTTGTGTATTTCCTCTGAATCCACTGATTCGTTCCTCATCTATAGAATGTTTTTGTGTATTTCCTCTGAATCCACTGATTCGTTCCTCATCTATAGAATGTTCGTGTATTTCCTCTGAATCCACTGATTCGTTCCTCATCTATAGAATGTTTTTGTGTATTTCCTCTGAATCCACTGATTCGTTCCTCATCTATAGAATGTTTTTTTATTTCCTCTGAATCCACTGATTCGTTCCTCATCTATAGAATGTTTTTGTGTATTTCCTCTGAATCCACTGATTCGTTCCTCATCTATAGAATGTTCGTGTATTTCCTCTGAATCCACTGATTCGTTCCTCATCTATAGAATGTTCGTGTATTTCCTCTGAATCCACTGATTCGTTCCTCATCTATAGAATGTTTTTGTATTTCCTCTGAATCCACTGATTCGTTCCTCATCTATAGAATGTTTTTGTGTATTTCCTCTGAATCCACTGATTCGTTCCTCATCTATAGAATGTTCGTGTATTTCCTCTGAATCCACTGATTCGTTCCTCATCTATAGAATGTTCGTGTATTTCCTCTGAATCCACTGATTCGTTCCTCATCTATAGAATGTTTGTGTATTTCCTCTGAATCCACTGATTCGTTCCTCATCTATAGAATGTTTGTGTATTTCCTCTGAATCCACTGATTCGTTCCTCATCTATAGAATGTTTTTGTGTATTTCCTCTGAATCCACTGATTCGTTCCTCATCTATAGAATGTTCGTGTATTTCCTCTGAATCCACTGATTCGTTCCTCATCTATAGAATGTTCGTGTATTTCCTCTGAATCCACTGATTCGTTCCTCATCTATAGAATGTTTTTGTATTTCCTCTGAATCCACTGATTCGTTCCTCATCTATAGAATGTTTTTGTGTATTTCCTCTGAATCCACTGATTCGTTCCTCATCTATAGAATGTTTGTGTATTTCCTCTGCGTTGGTTCAGTTCCCCAGATATGTCTGTTACGTCGGCAAGGAGACACGTTTTCTTTTCACAGAAAGTTAGTTTTTTATATTCATTGTGAGGTGATATTAATAAAACTCTGAGTAAAAGGAGAATGTTTTGGGGGGGATTTGTACCCTCCAGACATTATTTCCTAAAGGACTTGACGATGAAATGCCTGTGTACGTTATGTTGTGAATTTGAACATGAATCATGCCCCTATTTAAGATCACTCTGATGTTTTTCGTACGATGATTAATGAAAACTTGTTCGGTATGTCCTCATTGTGGTTTTACAGACGTGTTAAAATGCGTCTTATTTACACACTTTATTTTGATTTTTATGAAATGCAAATTTTATATTTATATTTAGCACTTATTTGTTTTTCCTTCGACTCCAACCCCATTCGATGTGGGTGTGGTCTACATACGGGTGCTAATTATTTTTATTTTTTTTAACTCACAAAAGCTCTGACGAAGGCCGTGAGGCCGATAGGTAAAGCTCATTAAAGATCAGTGATACTATCAAGAGCAGTGTGCGGTTTCCTTTTTCCTTCATATCCATTGCGAATGACAACGCTTTTCCTCTCTCTCAAAATGCGAAAATTCTTTCCACACCGTGGATAACCACCAAGGCTTTGGTGTGAAATAGAGCGTCGTCATGCTCTGATCTCATGTCTCCACATTGTTTTGTGAACAGGCGTGAGTACAATGGATGTGGTTTGATGTAGTTTACAAAATGGAAGTTACCTGCCACGGTATATCTCAGAGTTCTGTGCTCAGATCTTTTGCTGCCAGTTGCTCTCTGTGTATCCATTATCCCATATGAGGTCGTGACCCCTAGGTTTGGAAACCACTGATCTAATATGTTTTACGGTGAGGATAATGCTGTAAATTTAGAGACAGGGGCTCTTTCACACACACACACACACACACACACAAACACACACACACACACACACACACACACACACACACACACACACACACACACACACACACACACACAGGAAGTGAGGTATCTCACCATTCTCCTCCAGCTGGAAGTCGTCTTGGTAACGGTATTTCTCCGGTCCACACGCCACGAAGATGTCCTCGTCACCGAAGAAGTCCTGGAGACATGTCACCTGGCGGAACACAGAGAGACTGGAGGGTTAGAGATTATATATACACACAGAGAGACTGGAGGGTTAGAGATCATATATACACACAGAGAGACTGGAGGATTAGAGATCATATACACACACAGAGAGACTGGAGGATTAGAGATCATATACACACAGAGAGACTGGAGAGTTAGAGATCACGTACACACACAGAGAGACTGGAAGGTTAGAGATCATATACACACAGAGATACTGGAGGGTTAGAGATCATATACACACAGAGCAACTGGAGGGCGTGTCGAGTGTCGAGTGACATGGGAGAACATGGAAAGGTTGAAAACCAGGCGGGCCGCAGCGTTCTGGATAAGTTGCAGGGGTTTGATGGCACAAGCAGGGAGCCCAGCCAACAGCGAGTTGCAGTGAGTCCAGACAGGAGAGATGACAAGAGCCTGGAATGGGACCTGACCAGCTTCCTGTGGAAGGAAAGGTCGTACTCTACAGATGCTGTAGAGCATGAACCTGCAGGAGCCGGTCACTGCTTTGATGTTTGCAGAGAACGACAGGGTGTTGCCCAGGGTTACGACAAGGTTACTTGCACTCTGGGAGGGCGACACTGTGGAGCTGTTGTGATGGAGAGTTCTTTGAGCGGGCAAGCCTTCACAGGGAAGAAAAGAAGCTTCATCTTGACGTGTGTGTGTGTGTGTGTGTGTGTGTGTGTGTGTGTGTGTGTGTGTGTGTTTGTGTGTTGTCAGCCATTTGTAATGACACTACTAAAATAATCTAAAATCTCACCCTGTGAATCCATGTCAAATGATATGGAACATCTACAGACCTATCCTGATGGTGTCAACATCAGTTCTCTCTAACTACAACACCTACAGACCTATCCTGATGGTGTCAACATCAGTTCTCTCTAACTACAACACCTACAGACCTATCCTGATGGTGTCAACATCAGTTGTCTCTAACTACAACACCGACAGACCTATCCTGATGGTGTCAACATCAGTTCGCTCTAACTACAACACCTACAGACCTATCCTGATGGTGTCAACATCAGTTCTCTCTAACTACAACACCTACAGACCTATCCTGATGGTGTCAACATCAGTTCTCTCTAACTACAACATCTACAGACCTATCCTGATGGTGTCAACATCAGTTCTCTCTAACTACAACACCTACAGACCTATCCTGATGGTGTCAACATCAGTTCTCTCTAACTACAACACCTACAGACCTATCCTGATGGTGTCAACATCAGTTCTCTCTAACTACAACATCTACAGACCTATCCTGATGGTGTCAACATCAGTTCTCTCTAACTACAACATCTACAGACCTATCCTGATGGTGTCAACACCAGTTCTCTCTAACTACAACACCTACAGACCTATCCTGATGGTGTCAACACCAGTTCTCTCTAACTACAACATCTACAGACCTATCCTGATGGTGTCAACACCAGTTCTCTCTAACTACAACACCTACAGATCTATCTTAATTAACAGTACAACACATACAGGCCAATCTTTATGATGCCAGCCATTCCTAATGATAATAATACTGTGTAATGATCTCAAATCTCACTCATGGACAGGACTAATGATATGGAACACCTATAGGCCTATCCTGATGGTGTCAACATCAGTTCTCTATCTGTTTCTAATGATGGACAGGACATGTGTCTAATGAAATGGAACACCTATAGGCCTATCCTGATTTGGTAACACTCCCCCCCCCCCCCCCCCCTGTGGAAACATATATCCCTGTGGCAGGGATTCCAGTTTCGAATCCTGCATGAGCCCTAAGCATGCTCTCCATAAAAAACAACACACAACACACACACACACACACACACACAAATTAGAAATCTACTGTTTAATGAGTTTCCACACAATTATTGGCTTGGAATACATTTTGATTCCATTATAAGCTAATCACTAACTGTGTTTGTTACCATGTTGGAGGTGGAAATGTACAGTAAATACTACTCGGATGCATTCATGCGATTTGAACTAGATGAGAAATGAAGATCGGTTAATGGCCAACAAGCTGTGTCAACCGTAAACTAAAAGTACAGCTATCATGCTTGCAAACAAACTGTAGAGTTTAAAAAATGACAATAATATGAAAATGTCTGTGCTAACTAGTGACAACATCGTCACTTGGCTGCAGTTGCCATGGAGCAAATTAAAATAAGGGGCGGAACTCGTTTTTTTTTTGCACCTCCTCCTTTTTCCCTCCCAGCAAATTATAATAATCCGTTGGATCATTTGTCAAATTGCATTTATTTGTTGAGCTAGTCTGCATTAAAAAAAAAAATATATATATATATATATATATATATATATATACACACAACCATTTTATGCATCAAATTGCGTGATATGATTGTATTTCAGAACCACCCCTCCCCTGTCGCCCCGAGATTAATGGTTTTTGACGTTTTAGGTGAATTAGTTTTGCGTGGCCCGGTTATGCAGGGTTTGCTCATTTTTCAATTGACCCTAAAGAGAAATCTACACCCAACATGCAAAACGAACTCTCCCGTTGCTTTAAAACACGCTCCAAACCGTTCAATAGTTAAGACTACTCATACTACCGTAGTTTATATTCTTTATATTTCTATAGCGGATTCGTGGCCACAATTTACATAATGCATTGATTATATAGAGCCAGCTAGCTTACTGAAATGATAACAGAGAGAACAAAGAATATAGCCAGCTATTTGATCATGTCCGTCATGATTTCACTTGAATTGTCAAACGAAAAAAAAGCCAGACAAACGTCAACCCTGAACATGTCAACAGGTCGTATAGACACGGTTTTAGCTAAGACATGACTTGACTGGTAGTCTTTCTGAAATAATTATTTTCACCTGACATGCAGTATGCCTTTCTTAACTAAAATGGTGCTCATATCACGTTCATTAGCTGGCTAAGGTTAGCATGCTATCTATCTAGTTAGACTTGACAGCTACAGCAGCGTTACTCGTTATTTGTCCACTCCAAGTGGACATCACCACGATGTTCCTGAATATGTATTCGCATCGAGCTAGAACCTAAATGAGAATATTCTCTCTATGACAGGAATTAGATGCGACAACGTCCTCTGAGGTGGCCTTTAAGGCTAGGGACGTCCCTAGGATCCCGGATTGCACTCACCGTGCCAGAGGCGCAGTTGTGACTCTTAGAGGGAGCGTGTCTGTAGCACGGTACATCTCCCACAGTCGGGGTAATGTGATGGGCTTGTGACTGTTACTGAGTAATCGCAGCATTGGCCAATTCAATGAAACCTTAGGCTCTGCTATGCTGATATATAGCCGGTACTACCTGTTTGCTGAAATGGGTGCTAGAGGGACATTTCTAACGTTGTAACTTTTTTTAACGAGGTGCTGAAACCCCTTATTCTCAACCACCGAGGAGGTGAGGATAGCCGATATAAACCAAAGACTGTAAAAATTATAAACACCTATCGCTCTTGTAATTTATTTGGCCAGGTCAACATCAGCTGCCAGGGGATGCTTGAACGCAGAGGTTGTGTTGTTGTATCTTTGTATTTCTGTCTTGCTATGGTATTCTGGGGTGATATGCCCGAGTAAATGTGTCAACATATTTGAGGTGTTGGCAGCTGCATAGGCTATCCTCTTTGAGCACGGCGACATATGTTAACGTTTTATCCCACAACTCTCTGTACCGTCGCCGTTGTAATCTACTGGGAAGCCTAAATGTTCCCAAACCGGAGATTTAAATGATGATGGAGGATCCTCCTGGTTTATCGACCCCATCTCTCGTCGTCATACAGAACTAGTTTCCGGCTGCGCCTCACTAAAGGACAGTTTGAAATACCCCAGTTAGAAGTTGTTTTATAACGTGCGTACAGGCTCTAGTTGTTTTAACGGAAAAGCCTGGATTTTTTTTATTTTTATTTTTTTTTAGCACAGATTTACTCAAGATGCATACAACGCAGTGTAGGCATAGCCTTATAGGTATAGTGTTTATTATATATTATGTATTCAGTGCGGACCGAACAAGGTCCCGTACCGTTACACCCCTAATAAAAGGAATGATGGGAAATTGCTTTGGAGTACTTTCATATAAATTATGGACAGAAAGACGAGTTCAACTCCATCTTCCACTGAATGAGAGGGCTCGTTTATCACAAAACCTTTTGATTTTGCCAATTACTTTAATGACTATTTCATTGGCAAAGTGGGAAAACTCAGACATGAAATGTCAACAACAAACAGTGGACCATCATATTCATGTATAAACAACCTTAATAAGGAAGATAAAGTTTTGTCATTTTCAATTCTGTAATGTTAGTGTGGGTGAGGGGGGGAGGGACTTATTGTTGTCCATCAATAATGAGAAACCACCTGGTATTGATTGACAACCTAGATGAAAAGCTACTGAGGCATCCTGAACACTTTTGCCACTTCTGTGTGACATATCTTAATCTGAGCCTAGAGAAAAGTGTATGTCCTCAGACCCGGAGGATTTGTCCTCAGACCCGGAGGATTTGTCCTCAGACCCAGACCCGGAGGATTTGTCCTCAGACCCGGAGGATATGTCCTCAAACCCGGAGGATTTGTCCTCAGACCCGGAGGATTTGTCCTCAGACCCAGAGGGGAAGCTAAAGTCATTCCGCTACCCAAGAATGGTAAAGTGGCTTTTACTGGTTCTAACAGCCGACTAATCAGCTTCCTGCCGACTCTTAGCAAACCTTTGGAAAATATTGTGTATGACCAGATACAATGCTATTTCTCTGTAAAGAAATGAACAACTGACTTTCAGCATGCTTATCGAGAAGGTACAAGCCTGACACAAATGACTGATGATTTGTTGAAAGAAATTGCAAAGAAGATTGTGGGAGCTGTACTGTCAGATTTCAGTGCAGCCTTGGATATTATTAACCATAACCTGTTGTTGAGAAAATGTATGTGTTATGCCTTTAAAACCTCAGCCACACCGTAGTTTCAGAGCTATCTATCTAATAGAACACAGAGCGTTTTCTTTAATGGAAGCTTCTCTAATGTCAAACATGTAAAGTGGGGTGTACCGCAGGGCAGCTCTCTTTTCTGTTTTTACTAATGACCTGCCACAAGTTTTACACAAAGCCTGTGTGTCTGATGATTCAACAGTACACATGTCAGCAACCACAGCTAGTGAAATCACTGCAATCCTAAACAAAGAGTTGCAGTCTGTTTTGGAATCGGGTGGCCAGTAATAAACTGGTCCTGAACATCTCGAAAACTAAGAACATTCTTTTTGCAACAAATCATTCCCTAAATTCTAGACCTCAGCTGAATCTGATCATGAATAATGTGGCTGTTGAGCAAGTTGAGGAGACTAAATTACATGGTGTTACTTTGGATTGTAAACTATCAGGGTCAAAACATATAGATTCAATGGTTGTAAAGATGGGGACAGGTCTGTCCCTAATAAAGAGACTCTGCTTGTTTGACACCACACTCCACAAAGCAAGTCCTGCAGGCACTAGTTTGGTTTTATCATTATTGTCCCAGTCGTGTGGTCCAGTGCTGCAAGGAAAGACCTAGTTAAGCTGCTACTGGCCCAGAACAGAGCGGCACGCTTGGCTCTTCGCTGTTATCAGAGGGCTGACATCAATACTATGCATGCCAGTCTCCCTTGGCTAAAAGTAAAGGAGAGACTGACTGTGTCACTTCTGGTTTTAGACTGAACAAAAATATTAATGCAACCTGCAACAATTAGAAAAATGTCACAGAGTTACAGTTCATATAAGGAAATCAGTCAATTGAAATAAATTAACTAGGCTCTAATCTATGTATCTCAAATGACTGAGCAGGGGTGCAGCCATGGGTGGGTATAGGCCCACCCACTTGGGAGTCAGTTCCACCCACTGGGGAGCCAAGCCCAGTCAATCAGAATTTGTTTTTTTTCCCCATAAAAAGGGCTTTATTAAAGACAGAAATACAAATTTTTGTGTATAACCGATGTGAAATGGCTAGCTAGTTAGCGGTGGTGAGCGTTAATAGCGTTTCAATCGGTGACGTCACTCGCTTTGAGACCTTGAAGTAGTTGTTCCCCTTGCTCTGCAAGGGCCGTGGCTTTTGTGGTGCGATGAGTAACGATGCTTGGTGGGTGTCAGTTGTCGATGTGTGCAGAGGGTCCCTGGTTTGAGCCCAGGTAGGGGCGAGGAAAGGGACGGAAGCTATACTGTTACATTAACAACAATAACCACTAGGCTACCCTGCCGACCCAATACATGGAATAGTAGGTCTCTCTGCGTTTTGTTTTCTCAGTACTGAGTCACAACCTTTTGTCCTTGAGCTGTTCTTGTCTATCAATGTTCCTGTATTATGTCATGTTTCCTGTTTCCTGTTGTTGTGGACCCCAGGAAGAGTAGCTGCTGCAATCGCAAGAGCTAATGGGGATCCTAATACAGTAAAATATCAAATCAACGTCTCAAAACAACAGCACAGCGGATTTGAGCTTCCCAGCATTAGCGACACAACACCATACAAACAGCCAAGAGGGTGTGTACGTGTGTGTGTCCTACTTTACCCCTCATCGGTGCCAAACGAGCGAACGGGGAGAGAAAATGAGTTTTAGCTCTGAACCGGAAACCGAGAACTCAACTCATAGCAATGAGTGTTTGTCTTATGTAACTATTAATTCACATCGGGACTGTGTGTGTGTGTGTGTGTGTGTGTGTGTGTGTGTGTGTGTGTGTGTGTGTGTGTGTGTGTGTGTGTGTGTGTGTGTGTGTATGTGTGTGTGTGTGTGTGTGTGTGTGTGTGTATGTGTATGTGTATGTGTATGTGTATGTGTGTGTGTGTGTGTGTGTGTGTGTGTGTGTGTGTGTGTGTGTGTGTGTGTGTTAGAGAGGATAATGTTGGGGTTTCATAACAGTTTGTAATGACTGTCTCTGACAGTCATCAGTAGATTCGTTTTCACAGACACATTTGGATGTTAGAAGGAAGTTATTGATTAGCTTTCAGGCTTTTATTGATCACTGAACTGATCCATCGAATTCCTTGTGAAACCAAACTGACCATTGTGATCAGTGAAACGGTATGTGAGCTCTGTCTGCTTTAACGACGCTACCGAACTCTGATTGATCCGATGGAAGAGAGTATTTGTTATCAATTAATGATCAATTCCACCAAATTAACAGAACTTTCCACTTATTATGTATGTCAAACAAAAAACATTGATTTTAAAGTTTAACAAACAGTACAACCCTGAGCACAAGGACTATTCTAAACTATTTAATTAAGCTAACATTTTACAACAAAAACAAAAAACATTGATTTTAAAGTTTAACAAATAGTACAACCCTGAGCACAAGGACTATTCTAAACTATTTAATTAAGCTAACATTTTTACAACAAAAAAAACAAAAACATTTCACTGGAAAATTTTTGCAGATGCAAAATTACGGTAATCCGAATTACGGTAAAATCTCCCTCGGGTTTTAATGCGACCTCGTTTTCCTGTAACTCAGTGAAACATCTGCTCAGAATGATGATTCAAAAGATGTCTGCAGAATGAATCGTCGCACTGCTTTGCTTTATCTGACTGTACCCGACTGTACCCGACTGTACCCGACTGTATCCGACTGTATCCGACTGTACCCGACGCCTCGGTGTCCGTTTTTGAAGGAAGAAAACAACGTCCTGTCTCCAGAAGCAGGGCAGGGTGGCCTAGTGGTTAGAGCGTTGGACTAGTAACTGAAATGGATGCAAGTTCAAATCCCCGAGGTACATATCTGTCGTTCTGCCCCTGAACAAGGCAGTTAACCCACTGATACAAGGCCGTCATTGAAAATAAGAATGTGTTCTATAACTGACCTGCCTGGTTAAATAAACTAAAAGAAGCAAGCAATCCGAGTGTTTCCTATGTCGAAGATCCAGGACATGTGTTTACCGTTATTCCTGATTAAGAAAAGGGACTTTGAGTCCCATTCTAGATCTATGTACTCTCAATAAGCACCTCAGAGTTTACAAACTCAGAATGCTCACAACGCTGCCAGCTATTACAGCGTTTGGACGGTGGCGCCGGAGTCAAGGGGGTTAGCAGTGATTCACACATTCACGCTAGACTTTTCTATTGTGTTATTGACTGTACGTTTGTTAACTCTGTGTTGTTGTTTTTTATCGCACTGCTTTGCTTTATCTTGGCCAGGTCACAGTTGTAAATGAGAACTTGTTCTCAACTGTCCTACCTGGTTAAATAAAGGTGAAAATAAATTAACTACTGTCCCATATTCAGTCTCTAGGCTTCATAGGAGTCTATACAAAGAGCACGTCTGGCTCCATCTCAGCACTTTCTGGGTCTTGAGTCTAGACTCACTCGCGTATAATGCTTTTTTCTTTCTATCCCCACGGAGGGTGTCTGGGATCCCGTCTCTGCTTAGCCAGATCTGTGCTGGGTCAAACGGTGTGTATTTGCCAGGGCCTACTCCTACTGGGGAAACGGTGTGTATTTGCCAGGGCTCCTACTCCTACTGGGGAAACGGTGTGTATTTGCCAGGGCTCCTACTCCTACTGGGGAAACGGTGTGTATTTGCCAAGGCTCCTACTCCTACTGGGTCAAACGGTGTGTATTTGCCAGGGCTCCTACTCCTACTGGGGAAACGGTGTGTATTTGCCAGGGCTCCTACTCCTACTGGGGAAACGGTGTGTATTTGCCAGGGCTCCTACTCCTACTGGGTCAAACGGTGTGTATTTGCCAGGGCTCCTACTCCTACTGGGTCAAACGGTGTGTATTTGCCAGGGCTCCTACTCCTACTGGGGAAACGGTGTGTATTTGCCAGGGCTCCTACTCCTACTGGGTCAAACGGTGTGTATTTGCCAGGGCTCCTACTCCTACTGGGGAAACGGTGTGTATTTGCCAGGGCTCCTACTCCTACTGGGGAAACGGTGTGTATTTGCCAAGGCTCCTACTCCTACTGGGGAAACGGTGTGTATTTGCCAGGGCTCCTACTCCTACTGGGGAAACGGTGTGTATTTGCCAAGGCTCCTACTCCTACTGGGGAAACGGTGTGTATTTGCCAAGGCTCCTACTCCTACTGGGGAAACGGTGTGTATTTGCCAAGGCTCCTACTCCTACTGGGGATGATGTCTTCTGTGATGGAAGCCGTTTCCAGTGGGACTATTATTGACACAGTCCTGAGTGCTCGCCGCTCATCTGAACGCATCTCGCAGCCTAAGCCAGTTGCTTCGGGTGTCTCTCTCAGGCCTATGTGCCATTTCCCAGTGGTGGGACCCGTCTGCTATTGTCAGGGGGGGGGGGGCTCCTATTGGCTGAGTTGTGTCCCGCAATTCAGGGGGATATGGACACTGGTACGGAGCACACTGCATGTCAATTACCCTGAGTATCTGACACTCAGACGCTTCGCTTTGGGTCTCTTGCCTCAGGGTGAAAACTCTTGGAAATCACCACACACTTTTGTGAGGTTTTATGTCTAGATGTCATGGCTCCTAGTATAACACACAGTGTGTTTACAGCTGGGACAGGGGAAAGTCACTAGGCAGCACGCTGTCGGTGTCACTTTGTTTTGACTTCGTTTTAGTATGGTCAGGGCGTGAGTTGGGGTGGGCAGTACATGTTCCTTTTTCTATCATTTGGTATTTCTGTGTTTGGCCTGGTATGGTTCTCAATCAGAGGCAGCTGTCGTTGTCCCTGATTGAGAACCGTACTTAGGCAGACTGGTTTCACTTTTGAGTTGTGGGTGATTGTTTTCCGTGTCAGTGTTTGTTTTCACAAGGAACTGTTTCGGTTTTGTTATTTCACGTTGTGGTTTATTGTTTTGTTCGGTGTTCATTATTCTTATTAAACCGTATGGATACTTACCACGCTGCTCATTGGTCCTCCGATCCTTCCTACTACTCCTCCTCGTCAGAAAGGAAGACAACCGTTACAGTGGGCGCAATACCCAGTCTACATGGGTCGTTTCTTTTAGAATACGTCGTGCTCGGCTCGGGCCGTGATTATATCTCCCCATACTATGTTGTACTGAAGTCGATTGACTGAAAATAAACCTAACGTTATGACTATAACTACTGTTCCCTGAAGGAGGGAAATGAGGCACAACACCTGTTTGGCCCCGCACCACTCGTTGCTGGGCTCGGTGAAGAGCGGTATTAGATTGAAAGAATGAATCCAAGCCTCACGCTTATCACCTGTCAAAGCGCATATTTCATTAGCCTTTTCCCGCGTGATTGTAGATCCTTCAACCGCAGTATGTTTCACCTCGTGTCCCTCCTTCAGGGAACAGTAGTTATAGTCATAACGTTACGTTATTTACTCTGAAATATTTGTGGAAACAGTCTAACCCTCCAGAAGCAGCGTTGTCCTAGATAGCACCTACTAAAGCAAACAGACACAGATTTAAAAAAAAAAGAGGGACAGAGAGAGAAAAAGATGGACAGAGAGAGAGTCAGAGATGGGGAAAGAGGTCAGACAGAGAAAAAAGAGGGAGGCAGAGATGAGAAAGAGGTAGAGAGGGAGAAAGAAAGAAAGAAAGAAAGAAAGAAAGAAAGAAAGAAAGAAAGAAAGAAAGAAAGAAAGAAAGAAAGAAAGAAAGAAAAGGGAGAGTGGTGGAGAGTGATGGAGAGAGGGACAGAGGGAGAAAGAAATATGTAAAGAAAGTCAAATATGGAGAGAGGAAAAAGAAGAGAGAAGATGAGAGAGAGAGAGAGAGAGAGAGAGAGAGAGAGAGAGAGAGAGAAGATAGAGAGAGAAGGAGAAGATAGAGAGAAGAGAGAGAGAGAGAGAGAGAGAGAGAGAAAGAGAGAGAGAGAGAGAGAGAGAGGGAGAAGATAGAGAGAGAGAGAGAGAGAGAGAGAGAGAGAGAGAGAGAGAGAGAGTTCCGGAGTTCCAAATTGAGCAGCTGCTGAAAAATGAGCTCCTGTATATATTGAGATTTAAATGGTTTTTTAGAGTGAAGTACATCGAAAAAATCAAAAGAAAACTGCAAGACTCAATAGAAGACAATACAAGCAACAAACCAAAAAGACAGGATTTTGAAAAAGTAACTATTTTTCATAAAATTATACAGTTATCTTAGCTAGCTGAATTGTTAGCTGAATTGTTTACATGTTGCTAAGCAGTTGCTAGGGACTCTCCTGGAAGAAGCTAGCTAGCTTACAAAGAATAACAAAAAAATATCTAGTTAACAGAAGAAAGGAAGACAAAATAAGGACAAAATAAGGACAGAAGAAAAAGGAAAAGAAAAAAGGACAACAAAGTGAAACAGTCCTGTGAAGAAACAAGAGAGCATTATACAAGAAACAGCACTTCTATTGCAACATTGTAGCCAACATCACCAGCGTTGCTATGGAAATTGTTTACCCACCAGACATCCAAACAGAGAAAGCTAAGAAAAGTTTCAAAGGTTTGTTGATGGGACAGAACCATGAATGCCTGTTTGCAGATCTTACCAGTTACAAAACAAGAGCAAATTTAATTTTTAATACCAATCGAGGGAACATATGGAAAAAGGTTATTTGCAACCATTTCCCTTTCTCAAAAAAGAGGGGCATCAGCCAAGGATGTCAGATCAGCATTTTTGAAGAAGCTGACCAGAGCAACACATATCAAACAGTAAACTTATATAATAATGGAACTGTATTGATACAAGGCAATGATTCAAGCCTCCAGGCTTTTGAGAATAGGTTTGCTACCCTAAAAGAAGACGCTGACATCATCTCAGAAAATGAGGAAAAAGTCAAGGAGGGAGATGGAGAAAAGCAGACCCCAATGGTCTCTGTGACCCAGCAGGAAGCCCTCAACGTCCCTTTACCTACCTCACCTGCAGCAGACAGAGTCAAGGACATGACAATTTCAATAAGAACACCTGCTATGCAACGTTTCCACAACACCCTCTCTCTAGTCGAAGCAGAGGTCATAGAACTCAGAGAGAAGAAGCTTCAAGAGGAGGACACTGTCCAGAAACTCAAAGAAGAGATGAAACAGTTCAGGGAGGAGAGCAGAGCATCCATAGCTAAATTAGAAAGCAGAATGGACAAGCTGAGTCAGACAAATGATGACCTCAGAGTACATCTGAGCACAACTAGAAAGGAGCTCGAACAAAAAGAGAGGTACATTGACACCCTCAACCGGCAGAGAGTCATTGTGTCCTCTGCATCTAGAGAACATGTCCACCAGCTTGGTACAACACAAGCAGAACCTGAGACCAGCATGGCCTCCACTACACAGCCGGATGACACTGCACCAGCCTACCAGTCTGCTCCAGCCCAGGTCAACCTACCAGCCTCTCAGTCTGCTCCAGCCCAGGTCAACCT
>NC_048593.1:40607712-40632712 GCF_013265735.2 Oncorhynchus mykiss
GCTCAGAACGCACCCTTGTGGGGCCCCAGTGTTGAGGATCAGCGGGGAGGAGATGTTGTTGCCTACCCTCACCACCTGGGGGCGGCCCGTCAGGAAGTCCAGTACCCAGTTGCACAGGGCGGGGTCGAGACCCAGGGTCTCGAGCTTGATGACGAGCTTGGAGGGTACTATGGTGTTGAATGCCGAGCTGTAGTCAATGAACAGCATTCTCACATAGGTATTCCTCTTGTCCAGATGGGTTAGGGCGGTGTGCAGTGTGGTTGAGATTGCATCGTCTGTGGACCTATTTGGGCGGTAAGCAAATTGGAGTGGGTCTAGGGTGTCAGGTAGGGTGGAGGTGATATGGTCCTTGACTAGTCTCTCAAAGCACTTCATGATGACGGAAGTGAGTGCTACGGGGCGGTAGTCGTTTAGCTCAGTTACCTTAGCTTTCTTGGGAACAGGAACAATGGTGGCCCTCTTGAAGCATGTGGGAACAGCAGACTGGTATAGGGATTGATTGAATATGTCCGTAAACACACCGGCCAGCTGGTCTGCGCATGCTCTGAGGGCGCGGCTGGGGATGCCGTCTGGGCCTGCAGCCTTGCGAGGGTTAACACGTTTAAATGTCTTACTCACCTCGGCTGCAGTGAAGGAGAGACCGCATGTTTTCGTTGCCGGCCGTGTCAGTGGCACTGTATTGTCCTCAAAGCGGGCAAAAAAGTTGTTTAGTCTGCCTGGGAGCAGGACATCCTGGTCCGTGACTGGGCTGGATTTCTTCCTGTAGTCCGTGATTGACTGTAGACCCTGCCACATGCCTCTTGTGTCTGAGCCGTTGAATTGAGATTCTACTTTGTCTCTGTACTGACGCTTAGCTTGTTTGATAGCCTTGCGGAGGGAATAGCTGCACTGTTTGTATTCGGTCATGTTACCAGACACCTTCCCCTGATTAAAAGCAGTGGTTCGCGCTTTCAGTTTCACACGAATGCTGCCATCAATCCACGGTTTCTGGTTAGGGAATGTTTTAATCGTTGCTATGGGAACGACATCTTCAACGCACGTTCTAATGAACTCACACACCGAATCAGCGTATTCGTCAATGTTGTTGTCTGACGCAATACGAAACATGTCCCAGTCCACGTGGTGGAAGCAGTCTTGGAGTGTGGAGTCAGCTTGGTCGGACCAGCGTTGGACAGACCTCAGCGTGGGAGCCTCTTGTTTTAGTTTCTGTCTGTAGGCAGGGATCAACAAAATGGAGTCGTGGTCAGCTTTTCCGAAAGGGGGGCGGGGCAGGGCCTTATATGCGTCGCGGAAGTTAGAGTAACAATGATCCAAGGTCTTTCCACCCCTGGTTGCGCAATCGATATGCTGATAAAATTTAGGGAGTCTTGTTTTCAGATTAGCCTTGTTAAAATCCCCAGCTACAATGAATGCAGCCTCCGGATGAATGGTTTCCAGTTTGCAAAGAGTTAAATAAAGTTCGTTCAGAGCCATCGATGTGTCTGCTTGGGGGGGGATGTATACGGCTGTGATTATAATCGAAGAGAATTCTCTTGGTAGATAATGCGGTCTACATTTGATTGTGAGGAATTCTAAATCAGGTGAACAGAAGGATTTGAGTTCCTGTATGTTTCTTTCATCACACCATGTCACGTTAGTCATAAGGCATACGCCCCCGCCCATCTTCTTACCAGAAAGTTGTTTGTTTCTGTCTGCGCGATGTGTGGAGAAACCCGTTGGCTGCACCGCTTCGGATAGAGTCTCTCCAGTGAGCCACGTTTCCGTGAAGCAAAGAACGTTACAGTCTCTGATGTCCCTCTGGAATGCTACCCTTGCTCGGATTTCATCAACCTTGTTGTCAAGAGACTGGACATTGGCAAGAAGAATGCTAGGGAGTGGTGCACGATGTGCCCGTCTCCGGAGTCTTAGACTTCGTTGCCCTGGCTGTGTGTTTCGGGTCGTTGTCATGCTGGAAGACCCAGCCACGACCCATCTTCAATGCTCTTACTGAGGGATGGAGGTTGTTGACCAAGATCTCGCGATACATGGCAAACTTCAGAAGGGCCTGGACATGCGCTGGCTTGAGCAGGGGGACCTTGCGTGCGCTGCAGGATTTTAATCCATGACGGCGTAGTGTGTTACTAATGGTTTTCTTTGAGACTGTGTTCCCAGATCTCTTCAGGTCATTGACCAGATCCCGCCGTGTAGTTCTGGGCTGATCCCTCATCTTCCTCGTGATCATTGATGCCCCACGAGGTGAGATCTTGCATGGAGCCCCAGACCGAGGGTGATTGACCGTCATCTTGAACTTCTTCCATTTTCTAATAATTGCGCCAACAGTTGTTGCCTTCTCACAAAGCTGCTTGCCTATTGTCCTGTAGCCCATCCCAGCCTTGTGCAGGTCTACAATTTTATCCCTGATGTCCTTACACAGCTCTCTGGTCTTGGCCATTGTGGAGATGTTGGAGTCTGTTTGATTGAGTGTGTGGACAGGTAACAAGTTCAAACAGGTGCAGTTAATACAGGTAATGAGTGGAGAACAGGAGGGCTTCTTAAAGAAAAACTAACAGGTCTGTGAGAGCTGTAATTCTTACTGGTTGGTAGGTGATCAAATACTTATGTCATGCAATAAAATACAAATTATTTACTTAAACATCATACAATGTGATTTTCTGGATTTTTGTTTTAGATTCCGTCTCTCACAGTTGAAGTGTACCCATGACAAAAATGACAGACCTCTACATGCTTTGTAAGTAGGAAAACCTGCAAAATCAGCAGTGTATCAAGTACTTGTTCTCCCCACTGTATTTTAGAGACATATTTCCCTCAGATTACACAGACCCACAAAGAATTCAAAAACAAACCCAATTTTGATAAACTCCCATATCTAGACAGACAGACAGACAGACAGACTCTGTGCCACATACATTCCCCCCCGCAGAGTCACCCTACTTCAATGAAGAGAGTTTCTCCATTCTAGAGGGGGAGATGAGTCACTTTAAGGCCCAAGGCAACGTACTGGTCTGTGGAGACCTGAATGCTAGAACAGCAGAAGAACAAGACACTATTAACAGTCATGGGGATAAACACCTACCAGGAAGCAACAACCTTTCCCTCCCCACATACAGACAGGAAGCAACAACCTTTCCCTCCCCACATACCCCCACAGAAACAACTATGACAAAGTGAAAAACAAAAACGAAGTACAGCTCGTGAAGCTCTGTCGAACACTGGGTCTGTACATAGTCAATGGTAGGCTGAGAGGGGACTCTTTTGGTAGGTACACCTACAGCTCTGTGGAACACTGGGTCTGTACATAGTCAATGGTAGGCTGAGAGGGGACTCTTTTGGTCGGTACACCTACAGCTCTGTGGAACACTGGGTCTGTACATAGTCAATGGTAGGCTGAGAGGGGACTCCTATGGTAGGTACACCTACAGCTCTGTCGAACACTGGGTCTGTACATAGTCAATGGTAGGCTGAGAGGGGACTCTTTTGGTAGGTACACCTACAGCTCTGTGGAACACTGGGTCTGTACATAGTCAATGGTAGGCTGAGAGGGGACTCTTTTGGTCGGTACACCTACAGCTCTGTGGAACACTGGGTCTGTACATAGTCAATGGTAGGCTGAGAGGGGACTCCTATGGTAGGTACACCTACAGCTCTGTCGAACACTGGGTCTGTACATAGTCAATGGTAGGCTGAGAGGGGACTCTTTTGGTAGGTACACCTACAGCTCTGTCGAACACTGGGTCTGTACAGAGTCAATGGTAGGCTGAGAGGGGACTCTTTTGGTAGGTACACCTAGAGCTCATCCCCTGGCAGTAGTACTGTAGACTACTTCCTCACCGACCTAAACCCAGAGTCTCTCAGAGCCTTCACAGTCAGCCCACTAACACCTCTCTCAGAGCCTTCACAGTCAGCCCACTAACACCTCTCTCAGACCACAGTAAAATCACAGTGTATCTGAGAAGAGCAGAACCCAACCATGAAGCATCACGGCCCAATAAATTACATGGTACAAAACAGGCCTATAGATGGAGTGCAAACACTACAGACATCTACCAAAAAGCAATTAGTAGCCAAAAAATACAATCTCTCCTGGACTAAAGAAGCATAAGAGCAAACCAGAAATAACAAAAAATGAAAAATGGTTAGATAATGATTGAAAAAATCTAAAGAAGTCATTGAGAAATATATCTAATCAAAAACACAGACAACAAAAACATACACCTTCAATATGGAGAAACACTGAAGCAATACAAACACACCCTAAGAACAAAAAAGGAACAGCACATTAGAAATCAGCTGGATGGGATGTCACGCCCTGACCTCAGAGAGAGCCTTTTTATGTCTCTATTTTGGTTTGGTCAGGGTGTGATTTGGGTGGGCATTCTATGTTCTGATTTTCTATGTTTTCTATTTCTTTGTGTTTGGCCGGGTGTGGTTCTCAATCAGGGACAGCTGTCTATCGTTGTCTCTGATTGGGAATCATATTTAGACAGCCTTTTTCGCTGTTGGTTTTGTGGATAGTTGTCTTTGTTAGTGGCACTATAGCCCTGTTAAGCGTCACGGTTGTGGCTTTGTTTTGTTGGTGACATTTTTATAAATAAAAGAAAATGTACGCTAGCCACGCTGCGCTTTGGTCCACTTCTGATGACGTCTGTGACACTGGAATTGAGGAATCTATAGAATGAAACCACTTCAGGGAGAATTGGAATATATTAAACAAACCTCATCATGAGGAATTGACTATCCAAAATGGTGATGTGGTGAAATCACTAAGCAAACCTCTACAGCAATATAACAAACAGCCCAGAACAACAAGATATACAAGAACAATTACACATTACCTTTAAATCAGCAGTCAAAAACTATCAGAATCCTGTGGATACCTCAATTACAGAAGAATTATTGGAAAAACTATGAACTCTCCAACCCCAAAAGACCTGTGGTGCTGATGGTATTTTAAATGAAATGATCAAATATACAGACCACAAATTCAAATTGGCTATACTCAAACTCAACATTATCCTCACTGCAGGTATTTTTCCCCGATATTTAGAACCAGGGATTGATCACACTAATCTATAAAAATTGAGACAAATTTGACCCAAATAATTAGAGGAATTTGCATTAACAGCAACTTGGGGAAAATTCTCTGCAGTATCATAAACAGCTGACTACGTCATTTCCTTGATGATCACAACATCCTAAGCAGAAGCCAGATTGGACTTTTTTCTCCAATTATTGTACAACAGACCACATTTCCACCCTCCACACTCTAATTGAC
Source organism: Oncorhynchus mykiss (assembly GCF_013265735.2). NCBI lineage: Eukaryota > Metazoa > Chordata > Actinopteri > Salmoniformes > Salmonidae > Oncorhynchus > Oncorhynchus mykiss. The sequence goes on from NC_048593.1 coordinate 40,612,985, forward strand.
AAAAAAAAAGTAAACTAAAACAAAGGCAAAATCTAGTCGTGTTTTGTAGACTTCAAGATTTTTTACATTTACATTTTTCACTTTTTTATAAACTAATAGAAAGTGTTATTGGAGGGAAAACACATTGTTATTATGTAAATTATTATTATTATTATTAATTACTAAAAACAAATGTGGTTCAAATTGGCAACAAGCAAACAGACTTCTTCTCTCAGGGACGGGGAGTGAAACAGGGCTGCCCAATAAGTCCAACACTATTTAACATCTACATTAATGAATTGGCAAAAACATTAGAAGAATCGGCAGCACCTGGTATCACCACCCTACACAACACTGAAATCAAGTGTCTGCTGTAGACAGATGACCTGATGCTACTGTCTCCCACTAAGGAGGTTCTGCTGTAGACAGATGACCTGGTGCTACTGTCTCCCACTGAGGAGGGTCTGCTGTCTCCCACCGAGGAGGGTCTGCTGTCTCCCACTAAGGAGGGTCTGCTGTCTCCCACTAAGGAGGGTCTGCTGTAGACAGATGACCTGGTGGTGCTTTCTCCCACTAAGGAGGGTCTGCTGTCTCCCACTCAGGAGGGTCTGCTGTCTCCCACTGAGGAGGGGCTGCTGTCTCCCACTGAGGAGGGTCTGCTGTCTCTCACCGAGGAGGGTCTGCTGTCTCTCACCGAGGAGGGTCTGCTGTCTCCCACTGAGGAGGGTCTGCTGTCTCCCACTGAGGAGGGTCTGCTGTCTCCCACTAAGGAGGGTCTGCTGTCTCCCACTAAGGAGGGTCTGCTGTAGACAGATGACCTGGTGGTGCTGTCTCCCACTAAGGAGGGTCTGTTGTCTCCCACTGAGGAGGGTCTGCTGTCTCCCACTAAGGAGGGTCTGCTGTCTCCCACTAAGAAGGGTCTGCTGTACGCAGATGACCTGGCGCTGCTGTCTCCCACTAAGGAGGAGTTACTGCAGCACCTAGATAATCTGCACAGGTTCTGTCTGACAGGGCTTAACGGTCTCTGACCATTAATCACAGGTTCTGTCAGACCTGGGCTCTGACCGTTAACCACAGGTTCTGTCAGACCTGGACTCTGACGGTTAACCACAGATTCTGTCAGACCTGGGCTCTGACCGTTAACCACAGGTTCTGTCATACCTGGGCTCTGACCGTTAACCACAGGTTCTGTCAGACCTGGGCTCTGACCGTTAACCACAGGTTCTGTCAGAACTGGGCTCTGACCGTTAACCACAAGTTCTGTCAGACCTGGACTCTGACCGTTAACCACAGGTTCTGTCAGACCTGGACTCTGACGGTTAACCACAGATTCTGTCAGACCGGGGCTCTGACCGTTAACCACAGGTTCTGTCATACCTGGGCTCTGACCGTTAACCACAGGTTCTGTCAGACCTGGGCTCTGACCGTTAACCACAGGTTCTGTCAGAACTGGGCTCTGACCGTTAACCACAAGTTCTGTCAGACCTGGGCTCTGACCGTTAACCACAGGTTCTGTCAGACCTGGGCTCTGACCGTTAACCACAGGTTCTGTCAGAACTGGGCTCTGACCGTTAACCACAAGTTCTGTCAGACCTGGGCTCTGACCGTTAACCACAGGTTCTGTCAGACCTGGGCTCTGACCGTTAACCACAGGTTCTGTCATACCTGGGCTCTGACCGTTAACCACAGGTTCTGTCAGACCTGGGCTCTGACCGTTAACCACAGGTTCTGTCAGATCTGGGCTCTGACCGTTAACCACAGGTTCTGTCAGATCTGGGCTCTGACCGTTAACCACAGGTTCTGTCAGATCTGGGCTCTGACCGTTAACCACAAGTTCTGTCAGACCTGGACTCTGACCGTTAACCACAGGTTCTGTCAGACCTGGGCTCTGACCGTTAACCACAGGTTCTGTCAGACCTGGGCTCTGACCGTTAACCACAGGTTCTGTCAGACCTGGTCTCTGACCGTTAACCACAGGTTCTGTCAGACCTGGGCTCTGACCGTTAACCACAGGTTCTGTCAGACCTGGGCTCTGACCGTTAACCACAGGTTCTGTCAGACCTGGGCTCTGACCGTTAACCACAGGTTCTGTCAGACCTGGACTCTGACCGTTAACCACAGGTTCTGTCAGACCTGGGCTCTGACCGTTAACCACAGGTTCTGTCAGACCTGGGCTCTGACCGTTAACCACAGGTTCTGTCAGACCTGGGCTCTGACCGTTAACCACAGGTTCTGTCAGACCTGGGCTCTGACCGTTAACCACAGGTTCTGTCAGACCTGGGCTCTGACCGTTAACCACAGGTTCTGTCAGACCTGGACTCTGACCGTTAACCACAGGTTCTGTCAGACCTGGGCTCTGACCGTTAACCACAGGTTCTGTCAGACCTGGGCTCTGACCGTTAACCACAGGTTCTGTCAGGCCTGGGCTCTGACCGTTAACCACAGGTTCTGTCAGACCTGGGCTCTGACCGTTAACCACAGGTTCTGTCAGACCTGGGCTCTGACCGTTAACCACAGGTTCTGTCAGACCTGGGCTCTGACCGTTAACCACAGGTTCTGTCAGACCTGGGCTCTGACCGTTAACCACAGGTTCTGTCAGACCTGGACTCTGACCGTTAACCACAGGTTCTGTCAGACCTGGACTCTGACCGTTAACCACAGGTTCTGTCAGACCTGGGCTCTGACCGTTAACCACAGGTTCTGTCAGACCTGGGCTCTGACCGTTAACCACAGGTTCTGTCAGACCTGGGCTCTGACCGTTAACCACAGGTTCTGTCAGACCTGGGCTCTGACCGTTAACCACAGGTTCTGTCAGATCTGGGCTCTGACCGTTAACCACAAGTTCTGTCAGACCTGGGCTCTGACCGTTAACCACAGGTTCTGTCAGACCTGGGCTCTGACCGTTAACTCTGCCCCAAAGAATTATAATGATATTCAAAAAAGTTCCGGAATTCAGGATGAGAAATCTAAATTCTATTTGGACACAGTTCTGTTGGAACACACCAAAAACTACACATATCTAGGACTAAATATCAGCAACACAGGTAGCTTTCACATGGCTGTGAATGAGCTGAGAGACAAAGCAAGAAGAGCATTCTATGCTATTAAAAGGAAATTCCAATTAGAATCTGGCTCAAAATTTTTCAATCAGTTATAGAACCAATTTCTCTATTTAACATTAAAGTATGGGGTCCACTCTCTAAAAATGAATTTATCAAATGGGACACACATCCAATCGAAATACTCCATGCAGAATTTTGCAAGACTGTATTGTGCAAAGAAAGACTCAAAATAACGCATGTAGAGCAGAATTGGGCCAAAACCCCTTCTCATTCTAATAGAAAAAAAGAGATATCATATTTCACAACCATCTAAAAACAAGTGACCCAAAAACATTCCATCACACAGCTCTGCAATGTCAAGAGATGAAACAAGAGAAGAGTCCCCTCAGCCTGCTGGTTCTGAGGCTCTGTTTACTAACCCAAACCAAACCCATAGAGACTCAAGACATCACACAGAACGTCTGGCCCAACCAAATCATCACAAAGCAAAAATAAAAATATATCACCTATTGGAAAGACACCACAAGAAATCTAGGTCAACTTCAATGCTATTTGTCTCTCAACAGACAGTACATGGTGGCAGACTATCTGACCACTCTGACTGATAGAAAACACTGACTAGGTACAGACTAAGTGAGCACAGTCTGGCTATAGAGACTGGTCGTCACAGACAAAACCTGGCTGCCCAGAGAGGACAGTCTGGCTATAGAGACCGGTCGTCACAGACAAACCTGGCTGCCCAGAGAGGACAGTCTGGCTATAGAGACCGGTCGTCACAGACAAACCTGGCTGCCCAGAGAGGACAGTCTGGCTATAGAGACCGGTCGTCACAGACAAACCTGGCTGCCCATAGAGGACAGTCTGGCTATAGAGACCGGTCGTCACAGACAAACCTGGCTGCCCAGAGAGGACAGGCTGGCTATAGAGACCGGTCGTCACAGACAAACCTGGCTACCCAGAGAGGACAGGCTGGCTATAGAGACCGGTCGTCACAGGCAAACCTGGCTGCCCAGAGAGGACAGTCTGGCTATAGAGACCGGTCGTCACAGACAAACCTGACTGCCCAGAGAGGACAGGCTGGCTATAGAGACCGGTCGTCACAGACAAACCTGACTGCCCAGAGAGGACAGGCTGGCTATAGAGACCGGTCGTCACAGGCCAACCTGGCTGCCCACAGAGGACAGTCTGGCTATAGAGACCGGTCGTCACAGACAAACCTGGCTGCCCAGAGAGGACAGTCTGGCTATAGAGACCGGTCGTCACAGACAAACCTGGCTGCCCAGAGAGGACAGGCTGGCTATAGAGACCGGTCGTCACAGACAAACCTGGCTACCCAGAGAGGACAGGCTGGCTATAGAGACCGGTCGTCACAGGCAAACCTGGCTGCCAGAGAGGACAGTCTGGCTATAGAGACCGGTCGTCACAGACAAACCTGACTGCCCAGAGAGGACAGGCTGGCTATAGAGACCGGTCGTCACAGACAAACCTGACTGCCCAGAGAGGACAGGCTGGCTATAGAGACCGGTCGTCACAGGCCAACCTGGCTGCCCACAGAGGACAGTCTGTGCTCCCTCTGCTCCAGGGGAGAGGTAGAGACAGAGCTGCATTTCCTATTACACTGTGACAAATACTCAGACCTAAGAGAATATTTATTTCCCAAAATTATAATTCAATACAAAGAATTTGAAAAGCCAAAATGTACACAACCTGAGGGACACAACCTGAGGGACAGCCAGTGAAAAGTGCAATGTAATGTCCATAATATTTCCCATCTTGTTTTGTTTTGTCTTTCATACCAGGTCATGTGTCTTCTCAGTCATGTTGACACTGGTCTACTACCAGGTCATGTGTCTTCTCAGTCATGTTGACACTGGTCTACTACCAGGTCATGTGTCTTCTCAGTCATGTTGACACTGGTCTACTACCAGGTCATGTGTCTTCTCAGTCAGGTTGACACTGGTCCACTACCATTGCCTTAATGTATTGTTATTCTCATTAATATTGTTGTTGTCGTTGTTGATGGTAATCACATTTCCACTACTACTATTGTTATTGCTGTTGGTCGCACCAATTGCCATGTCAATGAAGTCAATTGAATTGAATTGAATTGAGAGAGAGATAGAGACAGACAGAGAGAGACAGAGAGACAGAGACAAAGAGACAGAGATAGAGACAGAGATAGAGACAGAGAGGGACAAAGAGAGAGAGAGAGAGAGACTGAGACAGAGACAGACAGAGAAAGAGAGAGAGAGAGAGAGAGAGAGAGAGAGAGAGAGAGAGAGAGAGAGAGAGAGAGAGAGAGAGAGAGAGGGGACAGGCTGTAACAGAGACAGACAGAGGGACAGAGACCGAGGGACAGAGACAGAGAGAAAGAGACAGAGACAGACAGAGAGACAGGAGTCGCAGCATAGTTGATGTGTATCTGAGAAGCATGCTCTGTTCTCTCTCTGGCTGCTCCAACTAGAGGAGAGAATCTGAGGTGCATCTGACAGCACACAGAAGCCATAGGACAGGAGTCGCAGATAAATAAAATAATCACAGGCTGAATCCCAAATCACTCCCTTCCTCTCACCCCTCGCACCTTTAAAGTGTCCCAAAGCTGAGGGAGTGAAAGTTATTGCGATATTGGGTTATTGGTCCTGAGTGCTGGGTGATTGATGCTGGGATATTTGTGCTGGGTTATTGGTGCTGGGTACTGGGTGATTGATGCTGGGGTATTTGTGCTGGGTTATTTGTGCTGGGTGATTGATGCTGGGTTATTTGTGCTGGGTTATTTGTGCTGGGTTATTGGTGCTGGGTTATTGGTGCTGGGTTATTGGTGCTGGGTTATTGGTGCTGGGTGATTGATGCTGGGTTATTTGTGCTGGGTTATTTGTGCTGGGTTATTTGTGCTGGGTGATTGGTGCTGGGTTATTTGTGCTGGGTTATTGGTGCTGGGTTATTGGTGCTGGGTTATTGATGCTGGGTTATTGATGCTGGGTTATTTGTGCTGGGTTATTGACGCTGGGTTATTGATGCTGGGTGCTGGGCTATTAATGTTGGGTTATTGGTGCTGGGTTGTTGGTGCTGGGTTATTGATGTTGGGTGCTGGGTTATTGGTGCTGGGTTATTGATGCTGGATTATTGATGCTGTGTGCTGGGTTATTGATGCTGGGTTATTGGTGAAGGGTTATTGATGCTGGGTTATTGATGCTGGGTGCTGGGATATTGATGCTGGGTGCTGGGTTATTGATGCTGCGTTATTGGTGCTGGGATATTGATCCTGGGTTATTGATGCTGGGTGCTGGGATATTGACGCTGGGTTATTGATGCTGGGATATTGGTGCTGGGATATTGATCCTGGGTTATTGATGCTGGGAGTTGGGTTATTGACGCTGGGTTATTGATGCTGGGATATTGGTGCTGGGTTATTGATGCTGGGTTATTGATGCTGGGATATTGGTGCTGGGATATTGATCCTGGGTTATTGATGCTGGGTGCTGGGATATTGACGCTGGGTTATTGATGCTGGGAGTTGGGATATTGACGCTGGGTTATTGATGCTGGGAGTTGGGATATTGATCCTGGGTTATTGATGCTGGGTGCTGGGTTATTGATGCTGGGAGTTGGGTTATTGGTAGTGATGTTCCGTCTGATAATAGAGCTCCGAGGTATGTGTCGAAATTGCTAAGAAGTTTGCTTCTGAACAGTGTGCCGATAACAGGAGGTTGGTGTCACCTTAATTGGGGAGGACGGCCTCGTGGTAATGGCTGGAGCAAAACAGGTGGAATGGTATCAAATACACCAAAACACGTGGTTTCCATGGTTTCCATGTGTTTGATGCCATTCCATCTGCTCTGTTCCAGACGTTGTTATGAGCCGTCCTCCCCTCAGCAGCCTCCGCTGGTGTCGATGCTTGTATCACGTTGTCAGAAGCACGTGGTGTTGGTTTCAGGAGAAGACCAAAAGGCAGTGGCGTGTGCGACGTCATGTAGAATCATTTGTCTGTTGTAAATACTTTGGACCAAAAGGTTCCACTAGTGTAACACTGTGTTGAGCAAAGCCTCAAATAATACACGTCTTTCAAAACAATGATCTGGAAATGCTCAATGTTCAGGAAGCTTCGTTTCCCCATCACTAGTTATTGGTGTTGTGTTATTACGATACGACCTAGTGGGTCAAATCAAAAGACTGGAGGAATAGTTTAGTAGGGGCGTGGATTTCAGATAGTTCTTTATGGCCACCCGTGAGAGTTAATGTCATTCCTGATAATCTGTTCTGTTGTATTGTTATCGCATGTTAAGGTCAAACATTTACATTTTTGCAGCTTCAATGAGGCTTACAGAAGTGATTTCTCTGAAAGTCTATATAAATCCCATTGCTGGTGTACAATGTTGCTGGACCCCAGGAAGAGTAGCTGCTGCCTTGGTAGGAACTAATGGGGATCCATAATAAACCACAGGAAGAGTAGCTGCTGCCTTGACAGGAACTAATGGGAATCCATAATAAACCCCAGGAAGAGTAGCTGCTGTCTTGACAGGAACTAATGGGAATCCATAATAAGCCCCAGGAAGAGTAGCTGCTGCCTTGACAGGAACTAATGGGGATCCATAATAAACCACAGGAAGAGTAGCTGCTGTCTTGGCAGGAACTAATGAGTATCCATAATAAACCCCAGGAAGAGTAGCTGCTGCCTTGACAGGAACTAATGGGGATCCATAATAAACCCCAGGAAGAGTAGCTGCTGCCTTGGCAGGATATAATGAGGATCCATAATAAACCCCAGGAAGAGTAGCTGCTGTCTTGGCAGGAACTAATGGGGTTCCATAATAAACCCCAGGAAGAGTAGCTGCTGTCTTGGCAGGAACTAATGAGTATCCATAATAAACCCCAGGAAGAGTAGCTGCTGTCTTGGCAGGAACTAATGGGGATCCATAATAAACCACAGGAAGAGTAGCTGCTGTCTTGGCAGGAACTAATGGGGATCCATAATAAACCCCAGGAAGAGTAGCTGCTGTCTTGGCAGGAACTAATAGGGATCCATAATAAACCCCAGGAAGAGTAGCTGCTGTCTGGCAGGAACTAATAGGGATCCATAATAAACCCCAGGAAGGGTAGCTGCTGCTTTGGCATGAACTAATGGGGATCCATAATAAACCCCAGGAAGAGTAGCTGCTGTCTTGGCAGGAACTAATAGGGATCCATAATAAACCCCAGGAAGGGTAGCTGCTGCTTTGGCATGAACTAATGGGGATCCATAATAAACCCCAGGAAGAGTAGCTGCTGCTTTGGCATGAACTAATGGCAAATGTAAATATTAGAATGTCTAAAATGCTATCAAAATAAAAAATGTAAATATGCAGTATGTAAACTTAACATAACATTCACTCTCACAGGTGGTCAATAATATCTAACCGAAAGTCACGCCTTCTAAAAATAATCTAAGGATGACATTAAGATAGACCCAGCTGCTAACCCAGCAAGAGAGTCAAAAATACCCAATTGATGGATAAATTAACCCATATTTGGGTATTCACACAACCCAACTGAATAGGTCCAAATAACCCAGCGTGTTCTGTCCACTATTTAACCAGCGCTGGGTTACCAGTTAACCAAAATTTGGTTGTTTTTAGCCCATTATTTTTTAGAGTGATACAAAACGACAGAAACACTTTGAAAACAGCTACTTCAGCATGTATTTAGCTATAAATGTGATCATACTTGACTTGACTTCTAACAATGTTTATTTGCAAATGGGAGTAAAAATCTTGCATGTTCATTGTAGGCCCTGTTTGGGATTCTCGACAGTTGTTCAATCTCTGAGATGGACGCTCTATTCCTGCTATAACTGCTCCATCTAGAGGAGAAACCCTAAACTGCATCTAAATATCACAGCATTGATTGGGCTGAGATGTACTTCCAGTCTACACCACACTGGGACACTGTTCACCCACTCTTCTGATACAGACTTGGGTGGTTGTGAACACCATGCAGTGTACAGTGGAAATCAGTGCACAACACACTCCGTTATCTCAGCCCACCTCTGGAAATATTAATCACAAACTCAGTCCTAGCCATGCACTGAACAAAAATTTAAACACAACATGTTTCATGAACTGAGATTTAAAAAATCCCAGATAATTTACATACACACAAAAAGCTTATTTCTCTAAAATGTTGTTCACACACAAGATAATCCATCCACCTGACAGGTGTGGCATAACAAGAAGCTGATTAAACAGCATGATCATTACACAGGTGCACCTTGTGCTTGGGGACAATAGACACCTTTCTGGGTTTACAAACATTACGGCAAGAGGATGATGCAATTTGGTGGCAGAACGGAAAAAAAAGCCTCTATTCAGATGCATTTCACACTACTTTTGGATAATAATTGGATTTTGAGGCTTGTATGAATGTCCTGCTTAATATAACGCCTGTGTCATCATCGCAAATCAACTGCATTATACTTTAAAAAACACTTCAAGGGCCTCCCGGGTGGCGCAGTGGTTAAGGGCGGCCCTTGTGCCATCAGAGTCCCTGGGTTCGCGCCCAGGCTCTGTCGTAACCGGCCGCGACCGGGAGGTCCGTGGGGCGACGCACAATTGGCCTAGCGTCACCCGGGTTAGGGAGGGCTTGGTCGGTAGGGGTGTCCTTGTCTCATCGCGCACCAGCGACTCCTGTGGCGGGCTGGGCGCAGTGTGCGCTAACCAAGGTGGCCAGGTGCACGGTGTTTCCTCCGGCGCATTGGTGCGGCTGACTTCCGGGTTGGATGTGCGCTGTGTTAAAGAAGCAGCGGCTTGGTTGGTTGTGTATCGGAGGACGCATGACTTTCAACCTTCGTCTCTCCCGAGCCCGTACGGGAGTTGTAGCGATGAGACAAGATAGTAGCTACTACAACAATTGGATACTACGAAATTGGGGAGAAAAAGGGGTAAAATTCAAAAAATAAAAATAAAAAAATAAATAAAAAACACTTCAACGCCTCCCGAGTGGCGCAGCGGTCTTGAGGCGTCACTACATACATAGATCCTAGGCTGTGTTGCAGCCGGCCGTGACCGGGAGAGCCATGAGACGGCGTGCAATTGGTCCAGCATTGTCCGGGTTAGGGGAGGGTTTTTGCCGGCCGGGATGTCCTTGTCCCATCGCGCTCTAGCGACTCCTTGTGGTGGGCTTGGGATTCTCGACAGTTGTTCAATCTCTGAGATGGACGCTCTATTCCTTGCACGCTGACTTCAGTTGCCAGCTGTACGGTGTTTCCTCTAACACAATGGTGGGTTAAGCGAGTTAAACGACCCTCCCGCTCAGCAGTGGTTTGGAGGACGAGTGGCTCTTGACCTTCGCGTCCCGAGTCCGTAAGGAAATTGCAGCGATGGGACAAGACTGTAACTACCAATTGGGGAGAAAAAGGGGTAAAATAATCCTAAAAAAACTACAGCCAGTAACATGGCAAATGAGCGTTAGCATTCTAGCTAACAACCGCTGCATCCAAAATAGTTACTTTGCAAAGACCAAATGTTAGCGACTGTTTAAGTAATGCAAATGTAACTCTAGGCTATGTTGAATGGGCGCAGATGGCGTTGTGGCTTTCTTACTGCAGCCAAGAGTCGCAGGCATCTGCCCATGACGTCAATGTGTCGTGTGTACTGGAAAAGGTTCTATAGAGCCCCACGGTGGACGTGTCATAATACCCATGACGTCAATGTGTCGTGTGTACTGGAAAAGGTTCTATAGAGCCCCACGGTGGACGTGTCATAATACCCATGACGTCAATGTGTCGTGTGTACTGGAAAAGGTTCTATAGAGCCCCACGGTGGACGTGTCATAATACCCATGACGTCAATGTGTCGTGTGTACTGGAAAAGGTTCTATAGAGCCCCACGGTGGACGTGTCATAATACCCATGACGTCAATGTGTCGTGGAAAAGGTTCTATAGAGCCCCACAGTGGACGTATCATAATACCCATGACGTCAATGTGTCGTGTGTACTGGAAAAGGTTCTATAGAGCCCCACAGTGGACGTGTCATAATACCCATGACGTCAATGTGTCGTGGAAAAGGTTATATAGAGCCCCACAGTGGACGTATCATAATACCCATGACGTCAATGTGTCGTGTGTACTGGAAAAGGTTCTATAGAGCCCCACGGTGGACGTGTCATAATACCCATGACGCCAATGTGTCGTGTGTACTGGAAAAGGTTCTATAGAGCCCCACGGTGGACGTGTCATAATACCCATGACGTCAATGTGTCGTGGAAAAGGTTCTATAGAGCCCCACAGTGGACGTATCATAATACCCATGACGTCAATGTGTCGTGTGTACTGGAAAAGGTTCTATAGAGCCCCACAGTGGACGTGTCATAATACCCATGACGTCAATGTGTCGTGGAAAAGGTTATATAGAGCCCCACAGTGGACGTGTCATAATACCCATGACGTCAATGTGTCGTGGAAAAGGTTATATAGAGCCCCACAGTGGACGTGTCATAATACCCATGACGTCAATGTGTCGTGTGTACTGGAAAAGGTTCTATAGAGCCCCACGGTGGACGTGTCATAATACCCATGACGTCAATGTGTCGTGGAAAAGGTTCTATAGAGCCCCACAGTGGACGTGTCATAATACCCATGACGTCAATGTGTCGTGTGTACTGGAAAAGGTTCTATAGAGCCCCACGGTGGACGTGTCATAATACCCATGACGTCAATGTGTCGTGGAAAAGGTTCTATAGAGCCCCACAGTGGACGTGTCATAATACCCATGACGTCAATGTGTCGTGTGTACTGGAAAAGGTTCTATAGAGCCCCACGGTGGACGTGTCATAATACCCATGACGTCAATGTGTCGTGTGTACTGGAAAAGGTTCTATAGAGCCCCACGGTGGACGTGTCATAATGCCCATGACGTCAATGTGTCGTGTGTACTGGAAAAGGTTCTATAGAGCCCCACGGTGGACGTGTCATAATACCCATGACGTCAATGTGTCGTGGAAAAGGTTCTATAGAGCCCCACAGTGGACGTATCATAATACCCATGACGTCAATGTGTCGTGTGTACTGGAAAAGGTTCTATAGAGCCCCACAGTGGACGTGTCATAATACCCATGACGTCAATGTGTCGTGGAAAAGGTTATATAGAGCCCCACAGTGGACGTATCATAATACCCATGACGTCAATGTGTCGTGTGTACTGGAAAAGGTTCTATAGAGCCCCACGGTGGACGTGTCATAATACCCATGACGTCAATGTGTCGTGTGTACTGGAAAAGGTTCTATAGAGCCCCACGGTGGACGTGTCATAATACCCATGACGTCAATGTGTCGTGGAAAAGGTTCTATAGAGCCCCACAGTGGACGTATCATAATACCCATGACGTCAATGTGTCGTGTGTACTGGAAAAGGTTCTATAGAGCCCCACAGTGGACGTGTCATAATACCCATGACGTCAATGTGTCGTGGAAAAGGTTATATAGAGCCCCACAGTGGACGTGTCATAATACCCATGACGTCAATGTGTCGTGGAAAAGGTTATATAGAGCCCCACAGTGGACGTGTCATAATACCCATGACGTCAATGTGTCGTGTGTACTGGAAAAGGTTCTATAGAGCCCCACGGTGGACGTGTCATAATACCCATGACGTCAATGTGTCGTGGAAAAGGTTCTATAGAGCCCCACAGTGGACGTGTCATAATACCCATGACGTCAATGTGTCGTGTGTACTGGAAAAGGTTCTATAGAGCCCCACGGTGGACGTGTCATAATACCCATGACGTCAATGTGTCGTGGAAAAGGTTCTATAGAGCCCCACAGTGGACGTGTCATAATACCCATGACGTCAATGTGTCGTGTGTACTGGAAAAGGTTCTATAGAGCCCCACGGTGGACGTGTCATAATACCCATGACGTCAATGTGTCGTGTGTACTGGAAAAAGTTCTATAGAGCCCCACGGTGGACGTGTCATAATACCCATGACGTCAATGTGTCGTGTGTACTGGAAAAGGTTCTATAGAGCCCCACGGTGGACGTGTCATAATACCCATGACGTCAATGTGTCGTGGAAAAGGTTCTATAGAGCCCCACAGTGGACGTGTCATAATACCCATGATGTCAATGTGTCGTGTGTACTGGAAAAGGTTCTATAGAGCCCCAAAGTGGAGGTGTCATAATACCCATGACGTCAATGTGTCGTGGAAAAGGTTCTATAGAGCCCCACAGTGGACGTGTCATAATACCCATGACGTCAATGTGTCGTGGAAAAGGTTCTATAGAGCCCCAAAGTGGAGGTGTCATAATACCCATGACGTCAATGTGTCGTGGAAAAGGTTCTATAGAGCCCCAAAGTGGAGGTGTCATAATACCCATGACGTCAATGTGTACTGGAAAAGGTTCTATAGAGCCCCACAGTGGACGTGTCATAATACCCATGACGTCAATGTGTCGTGTGTACTGGAAAAGGTTCTATAGAGCCCCACGGTGGACGTGTCATAATACCCATGACGTCAATGTGTCGTGGAAAAGGTTATATAGAGCCCCACGGTGGACGTGTCATAATACCCATGACGTCAATGTGTCGTGGAAAAGGTTCTATAGAGCCCCACGGTGGACGTGTCATAATACCCATGACGTCAATGTGTCGTGTGTACTGGAAAAGGTTCTATAGAGCCCCACGGTGGACGTGTCATAATACCCATGACGTCAATGTGTCGTGTGTACTGGAAAAGGTTCTATAGAGCCCCACAGTGGAGGTATCATAATACCCATGACGTCAATGTGTCGTGTGTACTGGAAAAGGTTCTATAGAGCCCCACAGTGGACGTATCATAATACCCATGACGTCAATGTGTCGTGTGTACTGGAAAAGGTTCTATAGATCCCCAAAGTGGAGGTGTCATAATACCCATGACGTCAATGTGTCGTGGAAAATGTTCTATAGAGCCCCACGGTGGAGGTGTCATAATACCCATGACGTCAATGTGTCGTGGAAAAGGTTCTATAGAGCCCCACGGTGGACGTGTCATAATACCCATGACGTCAATGTGTCGTGGAAAAGGTTCTATAGAGCCCCAAAGTGGAGGTGTCATAATACCCATGACGTCAATGTGTCGTGTGTACTGGAAAAGGTTCTATAGAGCCCCACGGTGGACGTGTCATAATACCCATGACGTCAATGTGTCGTGTGTACTGGAAAAGGTTCTATAGAGCCCCACGGTGGACGTGTCATAATACCCATGACGTCAATGTGTCGTGGAAAAGGTTCTATAGAGCCCCAAAGTGGAGGTGTCATAATACCCATGACGTCAATGTGTCGTGGAAAAGGTTCTATAGAGCCCCACAGTGGAGGTGTCATAATACCCATGACGTCAATGTGTCGTGTGTACTGGAAAAGGTTCTATAGAGCCCCACAGTGGACGTGTCATAATACCCATGACGTCAATGTGTCGTGTGTACTGGAAAAGGTTCTATAGAGCCCCACGGTGGACGTGTCATAATACCCATGACGTCAATGTGTCGTGTGTACTGGAAAAGGTTCTATAGAGCCCCACGGTGGACGTGTCATAATACCCATGACGTCAATGTGTCGTGTGTACTGGAAAAGGTTCTATAGAGCCCCACGGTGGACGTGTCATAATACCCATGACGTCAATGTGTCGTGGAAAAGGTTCTATAGAGCCCCACAGTGGACGTGTCATAATACCCATGACGTCAATGTGTCGTGTGTACTGGAAAAGGTTCTATAGAGCCCCACGGTGGACGTGTCATAATACCCATGACGTCAATGTGTCGTGTGTACTGGAAAAGGTTCTATAGAGCCCCACGGTGGACGTGTCATAATACCCATGACGTCAATGTGTCGTGTGTACTGGAAAAGGTTCTATAGAGCCCCACGGTGGACGTGTCATAATACCCATGACGTCAATGTGTCGTGTGTACTGGAAAAGGTTCTATAGAGCCCCACAGTGGAGGTGTCATAATACCCATGACGTCAATGTGTCGTGGAAAAGGTTCTATAGAGCCCCACAGTGGACGTGTCATAATACCCATGACGTCAATGTGTCGTGGAAAAGGTTCTATAGAGCCCCACGGTGGACGTGTCATAATACCCATGACGTCAATGTGTCGTGTGTACTGGAAAAGGTTCTATAGAGCCCCACGGTGGACGTGTCATAATACCCATGACGTCAATGTGTCGTGTGTACTGGAAAAGGTTCTATAGAGCCCCACGGTGGACGTGTCATAATACCCATGACGTCAATGTGTCGTGGAAAAGGTTCTATAGAGCCCCACAGTGGACGTGTCATAATACCCATGACGTCAATGTGTCGTGTGTACTGGAAAAGGTTCTATAGAGCCCCACGGTGGACGTGTCATAATACCCATGACGTCAATGTGTCGTGTGTACTGGAAAAGGTTCTATAGAGCCCCACGGTGGACGTGTCATAATACCCATGACGTCAATGTGTCGTGTGTACTGGAAAAGGTTCTATAGAGCCCCACGGTGGACGTGTCATAATACCCATGACGTCAATGTGTCGTGTGTACTGGAAAAGGTTCTATAGAGCCCCACAGTGGAGGTGTCATAATACCCATGACGTCAATGTGTCGTGGAAAAGGTTCTATAGAGCCCCACAGTGGACGTGTCATAATACCCATGACGTCAATGTGTCGTGGAAAAGGTTCTATAGAGCCCCACGGTGGACGTGTCATAATACCCATGACGTCAATGTGTCGTGTGTACTGGAAAAGGTTCTATAGAGCCCCACGGTGGACGTGTCATAATACCCATGACGTCAATGTGTCGTGTGTACTGGAAAAGGTTCTATAGAGCCCCACGGTGGACGTGTCATAATACCCATGACGTCAATGTGTCGTGTGTACTGGAAAAGGTTCTATAGAGCCCCACGGTGGACGTGTCATAATACCCATGACGTCAATGTGTCGTGTGTACTGGAAAAGGTTCTAAATGCAGGCAAATATATTGATAAAAGTATAGCGTTGTGTAGGTGAGCGGTTTGCTGATCTCAACGCTGTGAACAGAGTGCCCCATGGTGGCGGTGGGGTTGTGGTATGTCTTGGCATAAGCTACGGACAACAAACACAATTGCATTTCATCGATGGCAATTTGAATACACAGAGATACCGTGATGAGATCCTGGAGGCCCGTTGTCGTGCCATTCATCCACCTCCATCACCTCATGTTTCAGCATGTCTCAAGGATCTGTACACAATTCCTAGAAGCTGAAAATGTCCCAGTTCTCCCATGGTCTGCATGCTCACCAGACATGTCACCCATTGAGCATGTTTGGGATGCTCTGGATCGAAGTGTACAACAGCGTGTTCCAGTTCCCGCCAATATCCAGCAACTTCTCACAGCCATTGAAGAGGAGCGGGACAACATTCCACAGGCCACGATCAACAGCCTGATCAACTCTATGTGAAGGAGATGTGTCGCACTGCATGAGGCAAATGGTCACACCAGATAAGGACTGGTTTTATGTATCTGGTGTGATACTGAAATGCGTATTCCCAGTCATGTGAAATCCATAGAGCCTAATGAATGTATTTATTTGACTGATTTCCTCATATGAACTGTAACTCAGTAAAATGGTAGAAATTGTTGCGTGTTGCGTTTCTATTTTTGTCCAGTGTAATTAATCTCCACTCTCATAGTATCTAGCTCAGGCTGTCTAGTGAGCAGACTGGCTCAGACAGAGAGGTACAGAAACATACATAAGTCACGATACAGACACACACACACACACACAGAAACACACACAAACACTGAAACACACACACACACACACTGAAACACACACACACACACACTGAAACACACACACGCACACACACACACACACACACACAACACACACTGAAACACACACACACACACACACACACACACACACACACACACACACACACACACACACACACACACACACACACTGAAACACACACACACTGAAACACACACACACACACACTATGAGCCAGAGATACATCCATGTTGTGAGTGTTGTCTGTGTAGACGGTTTAATAACAGTGATCAACACTTGGTCTGTTGTGATAGGTCAGTACGCCTAATTAACGGGCTGTGACTGGGTAGACATTCCAATTGGTTAAACACTACTGTTATTGTTTAAAAAGAGCAGGGGGGGGGAGTGGGGGGTGAGAGGGAGAGATACAGGGAACAAAAGACAGTAGAAAAGAGAGAGAGAATGAGAGAGAACGAGGGAAAGAGAGAGAGAGGGAGAGAGAAAGAGGGAAAGAGAGAGAGAGAGAGAAAGAGAAAGAGAGAGAGTGGTTGGGGTGGGAAGACAAAGTTGTGTCTGTGTTGTCTGCGGCAGTCTGTAACTTACAGGAGTGTAGAGTTATGTTCAGTGAGAGGAACCATTCTGTGATATTTAACCATGTGTTTGACATAAGCCTCAGTCTAAAATTCTCAGTAAATATATATTTTAATTTACAGTACATTCAACCCTTATTTAATCAGGTAAATTGACTGAAGGACAGCTAAAGGACAGAAGACAGGGGAGAGAGGAGGAGAGAGAGAAGGAGAGAGGAGGAGAGAGGAGGAGAGAGAGGAGGAGAGAGAGGGGGAGAGAGGAGGAGAGAGAGGAGGAGAGAGAGGGGGAGAGAAAGGAGGAGAGAGGAGGAGAGAGAGGAGGAGAGAGAGGAGGAGAGAGATGAGGAGAGAGGAGGAGAGAGAGAAGGAGAGAGGAGAGAGGGGAGGAGAGAGAGAAGGAGAGAGGAGGAGAGAGAGGAGAGAGGAGGAGAGAGAGAAGGAGAGAGGAGGAGAGAGAGAAGGAGAGAGGAGGAGAGAGAGGAGGAGAGAGAGAATGAGAGAGGGGGAGAGAGAGAAGGAGAGAGGAGGAGAGAGGAGGAGAAAGAGGAGGAGAGAGGAGCAGAGAGAGGAGGAGAGAGGAGGAGAGAGAGGAGGAGAGAGGAGGAGAGAGAGGAGGAGAGAGAGGAGGAGAGAGGAGGAGAGAGAGAAGGAGAGAGAGGAGGAGAGAGAGGGGGAGAGAGAGGGGGAGAGAGAGAAGGAGAGAGAGAAGGAGAGAGGAGGAGAGGAGGAGAGAGAGGAGGAGAGAGAGAAGGAGACAGAGAAGGAGAGAGGAGGAGAGAGGAGGAGAGAGAGAAGGAGAGAGAGGGGGAGAGAGAGGAGGAGAGAGAGAAGGAGAGAGGAGGAGAGAAAGGAGATGAGAGAGGAGGAGAGAAAGGAGATGAGAGAGGAGGAGAAAGAGAAGGAGCGAGAGGAGATGAGAGAGGAGGAGACAGATGAGACAGAGAAGACGAGGAGAGAGATGAGAGATGGGGAGACAGAGAGGAGACGAGGAGACAGAGGAGAGAGATGAAAGAGATGAGGAGAGAGAAGAGACAAGAGGAGAGAGGAGGAGAGATATGAGAGAGGAGGAAGAAGAGATAGGAGACAGAGGAGAGAGAACCGTCTTGGTGCTGTGTAGAGTTGTGCAGAGCATTAGGACAGTCTTGGTACTGTGTAGAGTTGTGCAGAGCTTTGGGACAGTCTTTGTACTGTGTAGAGTTGTGCAGAGCTTTGGGACAGTCTTGGTACTGTGTAGAGTTGTGCAGAGCTTTGGGACAGTCTTGGTACTGTGTAGAGTTGTGCAGAGGACAGTATTGGTACTGTGTAGAGTTGTGCAGAGCTTTGGGACAGTCTTGGTACTGTGTAGAGTTGTGTAGAGATAGGACAGTCTTGGTACTGTGTAGAGTTGTGTAGAGCTTTGGGACAGTCTTGGTACTGTGTAGAGTTGTGTAGAGCTTTGGGACAGTCTTGGTACTGTATAGAGTTGTGCAGAGCTTTAGGACAGTCTTGGTACTGTGTAGAGTTGTGCAGAGCATTAGGACAGTCTTGGTACTGTGTAGAGTTGTGCAGAGGACAGTCTTAGTACTGTGTAGAGTTGTGCAGAGGACAGTCTTGGTACTGTGTAGAGTTGTGCAGAGCATTAGGACAGTCTTAGTACTGTGTAGAGTTGTGCAGAGGACAGTCTTGGTACTGTGTAGAGTTGTGCAGAGCATTAGGACAGTCTTGGTACTGTGTAGAGTTGTGCAGAGCATTAGGACAGTCTTGGTACTGTGTAGAGTTGTGCAGAGGACAGTCTTAGTACTGTGTAGAGTTGTGCAGAGCATTAGGACAGTCTTAGTACTGTGTAGAGTTGTGCAGAGCATTAGGACAGTCTTGGTACTGTGTAGAGTTGTGCAGAGGACAGTCTTAGTACTGTGTAGAGTTATGCAGAGGACAGTCTTGGTACTGTGTAGAGTTGTGCAGAGCATTAGGACAGTCTTGGTACTGTGTAGAGTTGTGCAGAGGACAGTCTTAGTACTGTGTAGAGTTGTGCAGAGCATTAGGACAGTCTTGGTACTGTGTAGAGTTGTGCAGAGGACAGTCTTGGTACTGTGTAGAGTTGTGCAGAGCTTTAGGACAGTCTTGGTACTGTGTAGAGTTGTGCAGAGCTTTAGGACAGTCTTAGTACTGTGTAGAGTTGTGCAGAGCTTTAGGACAGTCTTGGTACTGTGTAGAGTTGTGCAGAGCTTTAGGACAGTCTTAGTACTGTGTAGAGTTGTGCAGAGCTTTAGGACAGTCTTGGTACTGTGTAGAGTTGTGCAGAGCTTTAGGACAGTCTTAGTACTGTGTAGAGTTGTGCAGAGGACAGTCTTAGTACTGTGTAGAGTTGTGCAGAG